>NC_051449.1:17452951-17532712 GCF_001649575.2 Kryptolebias marmoratus | reverse complement strand
TTTTCTCTGCAGAAAGGCGTTTTTTGCTCTCCAGAGAAAGAAAGTAATTCTTCCTCTCGACCTTGTCCTGCAGAATGCCCACCTGATTTTTGTAGTAATCCAACTCTTCCAGGAGGACATGCGGAGGTGGTAATCGTGGTCGTTGGTTAAAGCTGTTCTTTGGGTGCTGGTAATGGCTCCTCGATGGACAGGCTTGTGGGCTCTTGTCCTGGTCAGAATGGCTCCTGTTCTTAAAACCATCTTGGTTCTGATAGTACCGTCTGTCCCTCTGGACGTAGTTGGCATGAGGTTTTTGGTCAGAGGTCTCAGGCTGTGCAATCTCCTGTCTGGTGGAAGGTTTGCTGGGAGATGCAGCATGCTGGGGGCAGTCCTCATCCTGTGTATCATCCACAGGGCGTTCGGTGCTCTGACTGCCATCTTGATAAGCGTAAATGGTAATGCCTTCTTGCATGTTTTCGAAATCTAGAGCGTCCTCAACAACGTCGCTCCACAGAGCTTTCTCTGTCTCCATCTGACGGTTTTCAGCCATTCTGTCTCCTGAAATCAGATGAAATCAGTGTCCCAGGTGAAATAAGTAAAGATTTTAAAAGAATCTTCACAAAGTTTTAATGCAGTGGTAAAAACTACTGGATAAAACTCACCTGAATCAAGGATAGATGTGTCTCGAACGAACTCTCGGGGTTTTGTGATGTAAAGAGAAGTAAGTGGGCTCCTAGATACATGATGTCATCATCAAAGGCAAACAGTGGTGATGTCACTTGATGATGTCATCATCAAAGGCAAACAGTGGTGATGTCACTTGATGATGTCATCATCAAAGGCAAAACAGTAGTGATGTCACATGATGATGTTTCTTAAGGAAGTAGTAAAACTTCTAGAATTTAAAGGTGCATTTTAGTGGTATGCTGCTAGGCAACAATCAGAATGTATTTATTTAAGTGTTCTGTAAAAGCCATTATGCCAGGATGTTTATTTAGGCAACGCTTAATGATAGATTAAGTGAGGGGCAAGTTGTTATCAATAATAAATAAATATTTCTAAATGTAGATGTCAAAAGGACTGTATGTTTTTTGGTGGTCTTTGTATCTCCTCTTGTCACAAAGTAATAACAGTAATAAAACATTTTACTCCTAATTGCAAGTAATTCCCTGGCTTTTTATTAAAAACATTGCACTTACATTGCATTTCATTAGAAACTGTTGCACTGATTTAATAGTTCAACTTTGAATTAGAATGACTAATGTCAGACAACAAGCTAACTTCTATCATGACTAAAGATGCTTTAGGTCATTATTGATGGGATTGCTTTGTGAACAATAGAAAATGGCATGAGTTATTCGCACAGGCTAATATTAGCTGCTGTAGCTGCACTTTTGTCTACCTTTTAACTTGGTAGACAGGGAGTGAGACACAAGTGTGTGGTTACCTTGGTTACTATCATGAGTCACTGGCAGCAGCTTTAACACTTCCTATACAGTTTTTCCATCAAAATATAGGCATTTCTTCTGAGCCCAGATTATTATAAAGTTATGTTGGAATGTTGGGCTGCAGCAGGGATGCAGCAACTACTCACCACATTTTGTGATCACGAAATGCTTTGTGGTTAGTCATGTCTGTCTGTAATCTCCCGTTGTGGTGAACAACCTTTTGTGATATGAGTTAAATTTGTAATGATAAAAACAATGCTAACTACAATACCTTCTTTATGGCATTTTCAATGTTAAGACTTCAACTATGAGACAGGTTCCAGATGCCCATGACGTCTGCTGCACCAAGCAAGTTTTTGACCATGTTCAAAAACTCCCTCCACATCTAACAGCACGTTTTAATTTCTGATGTAACATTGCATCTGTGAGTGTTAATGCACAGCCGCGGCTTGTCTTGAACAAAGAGTACAAGAACTTATTGTTTAATTTATCTGAAAAACAAAACCTTTTCCTGAAGGAGCCAGTGAAGCGGTCTATCAGCTCATAAAGATCTTTGAAATGCACCTTTATTATATCAGAGCCTACAGTCAAACTTAGCGATCAGCTAGGATTTAGGTTTCATTCTCACCATTAAAAGAACTGACAGCTTTTCCATTTTATTCAGACAGATCAGAGTGGATTATTTTCATCATGATTTAAAGGAGCCAGAGAAGATGCTCTACGTTCCACAGGTTGTAGGCTGGAGCATAAGAGCAAAATACAGTCCAGTGTGTACTAATTCATTTGCAACCAGCTGAATAAAGTGAATTTATTATGGATTTGTGATGATGATTTTAGACATTAATGAGCATAGCTGTGTTTTAAATCATATCACAGTGTTTCAGCTTCTTTATTTTTTGAATAGGCCTAGACTTTTAACAAAATATATACACTACTAGACTTAAGTTATCTACATTTTTTTCTGCCTTTCCACTTTTCACAGCTGAACATCTCATGGGTCTACGATGTACTCTATTGATTTTAAAGGTCACAAGGTCAAAGGTCACAGATCACCTCTTCGTTTAAACCTTGTCTATGCTCCAGCTTTATATCTGACTAACATAGTCGTTCCCTAGACTGTGCCCACTGACAGATGTATTACACATGTACCCGTAGCAGTACTCGTGTAAGGTTTGGTTTGGTGAGGCATCTCCGACTTCCCAGCCAGAACTCCAACTCTGAGGGTTATTTCCAGTAGGAATTTCTAACTTAGACCACATTAGCTTAGCATCAAAATGTATATGAAAGAAAAAGCATCAAATGCTAGGTTTTAACATATGCTTTGATCCATAGCAACTTAGACTTGAGGAGTAAATTTGCTCTTTTCTGTTTAACTTTTATAGAACATAATCATCCATTCATTCATTGATCTGTTCATTGATACACTCATCGTTGCCCCCCCTGGGTGTCTAAGTCCCCAGATGGCCTCTTTTCAGGACACCATCCAGAGACTCAGTCTGAACTGAACTGCTGCTTAGACACACACACACACACACACACCTTTCGACAGGAGTCAGAACGACCAGTAAATAAATTAATAAAAACGTCAGTTTTAGATCATTTCCAGAAGGAACAAAACTAAGAAAATGTAACTGGATCCAGGTGAATACTGAACTGCACAAATTGTTCCATCTTCATCAGTACAATGTACAGAAAAAAAGTCTGGATGCATTTTTATTCCATAGAAAGTCCTGAAACCGGCATGTCTTGAGGTTAGTTTTTTCATTGATTTTGCATTTATTTCTGCCTGTTTTCTGAAATTTTCTGGTTTCATGCCAAAGCTGTCAATGTGATTCACTCACATACTTGTTCTGATGGTGTGTTGAGACGATCCGGCTCAAAGGTCCGTGTGTCACTGAGGCCTTCTTCAAAATTAGAATGGACCTTTAATGGATCGGAGGTCAGTACTGATTTGTCCTTTGAGGGTTTTCTAGTGAGAGAAGAAGTGAAAGGAAAACAGGAATTACATCAAAACTGACAGTGGAGGATTTCATCAACTTTAGGTTCAAGATTGTGTCAGTCTTGCCTACCAAACTGAGGTCATCTTTGTCTCTCAGTAACATGTTTTTTGTGTGTTTTCCACTACAGACAAATGGACTGAAGCACAAACTCCATATCTGTGCCTCTCCACTGTCTGTTTCTTCCTGCATCCAAAAAAAAGCACCAAAAAGTCCCTGTTGCATGTTTATGTTTGCATGTGCTTGTGCACATAGTTCCATCGCTCAGCAGAAAGATGTATGCTCCTTCATGCATCCCTTACCAAAATCAAATCGCACTTACAGTAAGCGGGAAACATCTGCATGGTGGGTCCAAGTGGATGTGTGAGGGGGGCATTGTCTGAGCAGTTAGGCAGAGAAAGGTGTGGGTGTGTATTTTGGAATTTAAAAAAAAATGTAATTATCAAAGATTTAAGCCGGCACGGATATTTGTTATTTGCAAAGAACTGACTTGAATCTGCTCACATCTGAGCTCAGCAGTCATCTTGCATGCCGACATGAGGTGACAGAAGAAGAGCGGGGTGTCAGGGAGCACAGAGGAGGAAGTAATCATGTAGTAATGAGAGGCAGAGGAAGAAGATGAAGACTACTTAATTTCAAGCTTGGCTGAAGCTAAAGTGTGAAGAGAAGAGCGAGGCCTGCCATATGGGAGGGTTTGCGAGATGGCTTTTTCATACTTTTAGGGGTGGGTGACTAGTCGATTCTGGACCACCTTGACAGAATATGGATTTAATTCTGTTCTTTTTTAAAAGCCGGTAATAGCACAAAGAAGTGATTAATTTAAAATTGACATACTGAAATCAAGAAGAAAGAGCTAATGTTTTATCTCATGCGTTGGGAAGGAAAGTGCTGTGTGTCCACTGAAATGTTGGTTTATTTTTGACCAAAACTAATAAAATCAGGCAGTGTGATTCCAGTTTTAGAGCCAGAATCATACAGCTGGTTTGCTCCATTCTATTCATCTCCATGATTATGAAGGTTCCAGTCAAATATTTAGGGGACCTAGAAACCATTGAGGGAAGATAATGTCATCTTACTGGCAAGAAGTGTTGGAATTGAAAAATCACAAGTGTTAAAATACAGAATAGCCTGTCAGAAACACAGATGGTGCACACATACACGCACACACTCACACACGTTCACATTGCTATCCTTATTAGGATTTTGTATTGACTTTCATTCATTTCTGAAGCCTAACCCTGACCCTAAATTAAGCTTAATTCACACCAAATGTGATTATAACTTGTTTTAAGTCATTGAGACCAGATGAGGTGGGTTTCTTAGTCACTTATACCAAGCAGGAAGCTTTCCAAAGCAGCAACACGTTTTCCTGCCGCCGACGCAGGTTGAAGATGTGCTGCGGGATCCCAGACAGCTGAGAAGCATCAGGACTTCAGGACTGTGAGGTGAAGCAGGAGGGTGTGGTTGCCTAACCCTAACCTATTTAAAGTTACAGATAATGAGGTAATGTTAGTCATATCTGGTTATCCTCAAACACACTCTGAGCATTAATTAACACATCTTGCACAATTCGGTTGTTGTGTGAATTGTGAATTAAAACTCGGTCATGAGAGGCAATGGGTGGAAACTTTTTAACACTTTTTATGTAACAAAGATGTAACCTTGATCTTGCGTGGCTATTTAGGAAGAGTTCATCCTTTGTGTTGCATCAAGTGTTTGTTTTTGTTGTTGTTTTTGGCTTCACTTCCTTGTTTGAATTGTGACAGTTCATACACTATACCTCTGGGAAATTCTGCATTGTGTTGGTGCCACACCCTCTATAAAGGTGTTGTTCACTCGAACAGAACAAAACTCTCCAGATGTTCTTCAGGGGCTGAAAGGATCACTTCTCTCTTGAAAGATCTCGTCTTAGTTTTACTCGAAGCAAACTTCATCATGCTGGTTTTGCTGGTTTTGCTCCTGTTCGTTGGAACTTTGAACATGTCTGCTGCACAATCAAGTGAGTATGCCAGCAGTCATCATTGGTGGTGGTGGTGGTGGTGGGGGGTGACATCGTGTTTTGGAGCTGAGGTCTGTTCTAAGCATGTTTGTTCAAATATCTTCAAAGCTTTCTCTCCTACATTTCCCTCGTTCAGTCAGTTGAAACAACCCCTGTCCTGCTTTCTGGAAATTCAATAAACAACATTGAGAAGCATTTTGACCTAAAATCAACATGGTACGAGATCTTTCCTTTTGTAAACCCTTTTGATTGTTGTTGCAGCGGTATTAGTCCTTCAAACAGAAGTCCAGTCCCTCCATGAGCTGAATCAAACTGAATTTGCTCCGGTCTTTAACGCGGTAACTCATTAATCTTGTTTATGAACATTTCTAGGAGGAATTTAAAATGAAGTTTTAGCCGATTGTGTTAACTATTGGAAAATGTTGTGTTTGTCAGCTCCAGGAGTACTTCGAGAGGCTCCTCCAGCAGCTTCAGCCAGGCTTGAACCTAATTCTGACAACGAAGAATGCCACCAAAGTCTGAAACAGCACCATCTTCGCTCTGATCAGTTTGTTTTTTTTAATAATTAAATTAGTTGGATTGCGGGGGACACAGAATACTTTTCTTGTCAGCCAGGTCAGTGTCATAGTTTGTTTTGGTGTCTTTGTAATTCTTGTTTTGCTTTGGTTGTCTGTTGGTTTCTGTGTTCATGCCTTGTCACCATTCACCTCCCCAGTATTTTTCCAGTCATGTCTGCCACGCCCATCTCCACCTGACAGTAATTGTTATCTCTCACCTGTGTCCACTCACCTTGTTATTCCTCAGCCTTTAAAACCCGGTCATTTTCTCCACCACCCCGCTGGATCATTGTTGTGTTACTGCTGGACTCTGTACACTTGTTGCCCTGCCTAGCTTTGCCAAGTCTTGCCTCTTGTGGGTGTTTTGTTAGTTCTTTTTTGCTGCCACGCCAGCTTTTGTTTTGTTTGCATATTATTTTATTAAAATAGTTTAGGTTTTTGACATGATTCTGGGTTTGCCTCTGTCTCCCCGCCTCATGACAGTTAGCAGGAATGTTTTAGGCTGAAAATTTTAAATGTCTGCTTTTTATTATTATTTGCTTACTTACATTTAGTCACCAATATTGTGTTTTTCAATTATGTAAAAAAGCTGTTTTGACCTGAGATATGACAACTGTGAAATTAATAAAACTATCTTTGTTAAAATTACAAATGTCTTCTTAATTGCTTGGCAGATTCTTCATAACTGAAAGGAGCATTCCTTGTAGGAATACATATTAGATGTTGCTCTTCATGGGAAATTTTAATCAAAGATCTCAAGTGAAATCTTAGCAAACAGAGATTGACTGGGAATGATTCTCAGCTAATACCATATCAATCCTTAGCTCAACATCTTCAAAAGCAACAGAGTTAGAGTTAATTTTATGAATGCCAAAGTTCATCAGCTATAGTGGCCATCTTGAATCATGTTGGCTTCAAAAGTCAGTCAGTTGTAGAGGTACATCCAGTAGTTATTGTCTGAGAGGTTAATTAAAATCTGTCTTTTGGTTCATGAGATATATTGCTAACAGACACACACAGGCAATTACATGATCATCTATCTTTTATGGCTGCAAATGATAAATGGCCATCACAGTCAGACAGATTCAGAGTCCGGAAGAGAATGCACCTGACACCTGAGCTACTCATTAGATAAACTAACCGCATGAAGGTGAAACTGAGGGAGGAGTCAAACAAAAAGGTGAACCTAGACAAGGAGAGGAGACCATTGTTTAAGACAAACATGACTAAATCCAACCCAGATGGTTGTCTTCTACTCATCAAATATGCTATGTGTGACTGTAATTAAGTCTCGGGGAAAAAAGTCTCATGTTAATTTTCGACAGTATCAATTATTCAGTGTAAACAAAATGACATAAAGCGACACATTCTTACTACAGCTCCACTTTCAGACAGTAGGTGGCAGCACAGGCTGATGGTAAAACTGCTCATCCTTATCCAGTTCTTGTTAAACTGATGTCATATGACTTATTAGATAAGATTGTTTTAGACAATGTAATTGTACCAACTAGGTCCTCTAAAAAGGTCTACAGCAAATATTTATTAAACAGTCTTTGGAAAATGAATGATAAGGTTTTGTTTCTCAGAGCGTCTAAGACTAGTTCCACTGCCTGAGCACCCTGCATCCTTGCAAAATAAGAGATAAAATGACATCCGATGAGTCTAAAATCAACAGCACAAGTTTTCACAATAATGGGTTGCTTGTTTCTGTTAAAAAGATCTCTAATCTGTACTGAGGAAAGTTATATTTACTCTCAAGATGCAACAAAGAACTTCAGGACAAACCCTCGAGAGTTCCAGATGTCAATGTGGACGTGTCTTAAAAACATCACCCTCCAGCAGTGTTTTATTACCTGTGTGTTCAGATTTTTTTTTTCACATGGAAGTATTGTGTTCTCTGATGAAGCTTATCACTCATTGCAGGTTTTGCTCATTTAACTCTGCCTTGATGTACTGGCTAACTGATAATACAGAGTTTCAGAGTTTATATTTGCATGGAATTCAATGCCTTGAACTAAATCAGACATTTAATTAAAGGCCTGGTGTTTCTAGAAAGAAAGCATATTGCCCGCTGCCTGTCAAGCCAGAGCTTTAGACTAAGATCATCTTATATTCGGAAACGATAGAGTTGTAGCCATTTTGGTCAAAACCTAAAAACAGTGTCAATTGCAAACTCTTGATTGCAGTCGTTGCTACCAAGGGTGACCAGTTATTAGGTTTAGGGGTAATCATGTTTTCACACAGACCCATGTGGGTTTGGATCCCTCACCCCCACTTAACAACAAAGGCTTTCATTTAAAAACTGCATTTGGTGTTTACTTGCGTTAAATTTGTTTGATAATTTGAAACTTTTAAGCGTGACCAAACATGCAAAAGAATAAAAAATCAGGGAGGGGGGTAAACACTCCTTCACACCACTGTACATACAGCTTGTTTCATGGTTAACAGGAGGAAAATGTAAGCTTTCTCAGAGTAGTTTGCGTCCCCTTTTCAGCTGACTTCACGTCCCTGCAGAGGTTGCAAACATCTTTTTTTTTTTTAAATTGCTATTACAATGAAGCAATCAAACTTGCAGACGCAATGCACCAAAACACACCCTCAAAACCTGAGGCTCTTTGTTGGGACTTGATTTGACTTGATGAAACAGCCCATTCACTTGTTTAATGACGTTAGTTTCCTCAGTAAAGCGGCATATTTTACTGGCAATAGTGTTGTAAGAAATGAAGCAATTAATCATCTTATCACAAGTGAAGCAATGTGATAAGATGATTAAATAACTTCTTGGACACCAGTGGCTTGTTGTTCAGTCAGTTAGTTTGCACACTGAAACAGTTTTTGGGTGAAAAGGGTCGGATCCAAACACAGGACCGGAGGTGAGGAGGCAAGCTGATAACCAAACCACAAATCTTTAGTTAACAACAAAAGACACCACAGAAGAAGAGAATTCAAGAAAATCCAGAACTGCAACAATGATGGAGAAAAGAAAAGAAAAATCAAATAAATAAAAACTTAAATAACACAAGAACTGAGGACATATAGAGACTGACAGAAATCATAATAAGGAATCAAAACCAACCTAAATACAAGAATCCAGTTGCATTATACACTATATTGGTGTGTATAATATGTATTATTGCCAATACACTTGAAAACAATTTTCATTTAATAGTTTAAATGACCTGCACTTGTATAGCACTTGATCAAGTCCAAGGACCCCAAAGGGCTTCACACTACATTCAGTCATTCACCCATTCATCCACTCATTCACACACTGATGGTGGTAAGCTACACTGTAGCCACAGCGGCTCTGGGGTGGGTTGAGACCATTACACTAGCACCACCGAACCCTCTGATCACCAACCGGCAACCCCCTGTTTACAGGATGAACCCCTACCTCCTGAGCCACTGTTGCCAAAACTCTAAAAATGAAAATAGAAAACGGTTGCATGTTCTCCATGTTAGGGAAAATTACTGCATTTTTACAGCACAGTTATTCCCCTTTACAATGACGTTTCAGGTGTGGTTTTTGTTCCTGCAATCACCTGCAGCCGAAGGCAAAATGGGAAAGAAAGTTTTTTCCCTTGCGTCTGAGTGTGTGTCTGTGTTTGTGCGTCATTACCATTCTCAAAAGAGCTCACAAAATCCCTGAACAGACTTTAAATGACACTTTCAGAAAGTAACCGTTCAACTGATCAACTTTTGGAGTCAACCCAACTCAAGATGGCCAACACAGCTGATAGGCTGAGGTCCATGCAGCGATGGCTGTACCTGAGTGAATTTTACAGACATTGAGCAACAATCTGCAGTCGAAGTAGCTGAGATACTATCAAGCACACACTTCTAACACTAATTGATCTAGCAGGTTCACACATGACATTGTTTTCATGGGTTGACTAACTCTGCCATTTCTCAGCAATAAATGATCTCAGTCCAAAAGGTGTGCAAGGCTTCGGGCTATAGGCACTCTGTCAAGGAATGTTAGACCTTTTCTTTCAAGCTTTCGTACAAAAACATAACCAAAATTCTTAAGAGTTAGAAAAAAAAACTGATATAATGCAGGAAGAGTATGGAAGTTACTTATTAGAGACTTAATTTCTTCTTTCAGAATAAAATGGTTCTTGTTCTAAAAAAAAACAAAAAAAAACCCCCAGCCCCTAGCTTTCAACAAAGGATCTATTTTCTTTCCTGACTGTGAGAGTAGAGTGTTAGGAGCAGCAGATAAATCATTTAGTCACCAGCCGAGCTCCTGTTGGCTCTGTCTGTTTGTGCTCATCTCCAGAGCAACCAGATGACCAAACTGTGAATGAACGCTGCGGATGCGTTGGAAACTGAAGGCTGTTTTTTTTTTTGCCTGCTTTAAAGTCAAGCTTTTGGAAAAAACATTTCTGCCAGTTTCTGAAATCATGACTTTTTTGAAAATTGTAATTTAGCAACTCCAGGAGCCATTTCATCACAGCAGTGCAATCACACGCAGCTCCTGACGTCACAGGCTGAGCGTTGTCTTGAGTCATGTAAAATGACTCATGACTCAATACTGAAATTTATATTAGTGTTGGTTTGCTGTGCCTTTTTGATTCCAACTTAAAGGGTCTGATGATTCAGGCTTAATCTATGTTTATATTCCATATAATCACCCATTACCGTGAAAGGCAGGTGATTATGCAAGATCCTGTGTCTTTGGGTGTTTTCTGTTTGCAAAATTTCTCCTGAACCACTTGATAGATTTGAATGAAATTGTCAGAGAATAATCACTGAATGTACATCTGCAACTGATTAACGTTCAGAGTCAATCCAATTCAAGGTGGTCAACATATCTAATCAACCTTGGCCGACACAATGATGGCTATAACTCCGTCAGTGTTATAGATATTTAGCTACAATTTTATGTGATAGTACCTGAACATCATCTGCATCACATACTCTCAACAGATCATGGAAGATCTTTGTTTAAAACTTTGGCAAACAAGGCAGCAGGCAATGTGCATTCCTTCATGGAATGCTAGTTTAAGGTTTGTTTTTACAAATATAGATTATTTTATTCTGTAAGCCTATGTGCACCTCTTGTGATTTGCCTGACACAAACAGCACTTTCCCTTTTCACCCTATTATTTCCTGCCAGTGAGGAAGTTTTCCTTGGACTGCTGCTGGCTGTTTAGTTTTCCAAGTTCAGTGGGAGAGTCAGGATCTGATCTCATCTGTTATACACAGATACTCGGCAAAGCT
Organism: Kryptolebias marmoratus; assembly: GCF_001649575.2. Lineage (NCBI taxonomy): Eukaryota > Metazoa > Chordata > Actinopteri > Cyprinodontiformes > Rivulidae > Kryptolebias > Kryptolebias marmoratus. The sequence goes on along the minus strand of NC_051449.1, from coordinate 17,521,509 downwards.
CCATGCTTGCTCACACGCCCACCGCTCAGCAGAGGATGCAAATCCTGTCCACACCATTTATCACACCACTGTCAAGCCAGCAGCATCAACAACACCACTAAATCATCTGTATTTTAAAATCAAAAATTCTTTTAAAAAAAAAAAAAAGTCAAAATCTTACAATGTTATATGCTTATCTTCACAGTGTGACACAGAATGTCACCTTTAGTGTCAATTCCTAAATAAAAAAACTACTACTTGTAAAACTGTAAGCTGTAAGTCTTGCTCCAACAGCTGCATATTTTCCTTAAAATATTGTGTTCCTTAAAATTGTATTTGAAGGTTTTAGCCAGAAAAACTTTTTTTAAAATTTTTTTAACACTGATAGCAGGGTGGGTATGAATGTGCAGGTATCTTCTAATTCAGCAGATGGGATTTGTGAGTATGCTAATCTTATTCTGCATATAAATTTATATATATATATACATACAGATACATATATATGTATATAGACAACCAATTGGACATTGTGGTGATCGATAAGATCCAAAAAAAAGCAATGGCGGTGGATGTAGCAATCCTAAGTGACCGTAACATCAGGAAAAAGGAGCACAAGCAGCTGGAGAAATACTGAGGGCTAAAAGAAGAAATCGAGAAGGTGAGGAGAGTCAAGACCTCAGTGGTACCAGTGGTCATTGGAGCACTCGGTGTTGTGACCCCCAAACTGGAAGAGTGGCTCCAACAGATCCCATGCTTCAAACAGCAATAAGACATCACTTTGGCTGCTCTTTTTTGCTGTAACTTTATTAATTTTTCCAGGTTATCTAATGTTTTAATTATGATTTATCCCAGCACTTCCAAATAAGGGCCACAAAGACATCCTTAGTTAATAAGTAGGTGATTGTTGCCTACTCATTACTTACAATTTTTAAGTTACCAAACTCACTATTAATGAATGGTTAGCTAATCATTACTGATTGTGGTTAGGTGATGTTTACCTACTGAGTAATTACACTTTCTGGCTTTTCAGACTCATGATTAGCTAATGGTTAGCAAGTGTAAATAAAAGGTTGTTGACTTGTGCATCATTAGGACCAACACCAATAACCTCAACACTTTTTTCCTCTCAACAAAAAGGTAATTCAACCATCCAGTGCCATACTTCACATTGACTGAGCAGATGCTTTTATTCAAAGCAACTTCATGGAGTAACAAGTCAACTTTCCATCCGAAGATCTGGAGCGTACCTACTTCATACAGCAGTTCTTCGAATCAGTAACAGAAAGAATCAATCAGAACATTTACATCCAGATGTTTGTGTGTTTAGAATGTTTAAAACTAATTTTATATTCACTCGGTAAGACGAGTTCCTTCAAACTCAGCTGGTTTTTGGAGCAGATTCCAAAATTGAGGGCTAACTGTTTAAATGCTTTTTCCACCAACTCACAAAGAGCTTTTAGTACAGTCAAAACGAAGACCTCTTGTTAACAAACAGCAGCATTTTGTACTTTTTTGAGATTTTTTTAGGTTTTGTAGATATGAATGCAGAAGACAAAGAATACCTTTGTAAATGAGAATATGCCAGTGGCTTAAAAAGACAAAGCAGACGACCCAACATGAGAGTATGGTCTTCCATGGCTCCATGGTATCTATTTAAAGCAAAACATGATTCTAAAGAAGTCAGGTTTTAGGTTCAGTATTTCACAAGTACTGGATGTGAGACTTGAAGGTGAAAGAATCATCAGTCAGGATTCCTAAATATTAGTATTCAGAGATCCCTCAATCTCTGCCTCCTGAAGTTTAAGGATATATGGAAGAGTCAAGGAGTTTGATTCAGAGTTGGAGGCTGACACAGGTTCTGTCTGCTTTTTATCATTCAAAATTAGTTTAAAATCACACAAATTGTGCTGAACATTAAGTTTGTCAGAGCTGATAAAGTGCCTGATAAGGTGTAAATACAACAAAGTACATCACAACATTGTCAGCATAGAAGTGGAATTGAACTTCTTATACTTCTCCATCAATATGGCTGATATTTGAAATAAATTAGAGTGGTCCCAGAACTGATCCCTGGGGAACAACTTTGGCTACATGAAGGAAGCTAGAAGTGATGCCTTCTGCTTCCACACACTGATATAATATTGTACAACAAAACCTCCCAGAGCATAAACCCCAGTGGCCATGGTAGTTTCCTTAGTTTTTCTAATTGTTCATTTCAAAAAGAGCAGTGAAGTTTTTTTTTTAACATTTTACATAAACAATAACAAACAAAAAAGGATTTCGCGATATTTCAAATGATACAGCCTCGCCGGAAAGTCAGTCTGACTTTTTTGTCCAGTTTAAAAATATAAAGGCCCTCTCTAATACATCTTGTGTATATAGGTGGTGCTGCAGATTTCACTTTTATCTGATTATTTATTTTTTTATAGTTATCTGATGTAATTCCAACCCAACTTTGTATAAAGGGTAGATTGCATGTGGTAAATTTGATTATTTTATTATTGTCACTTATAATATCCTGATGTTTATCTTTTTTTGTTTGTTTCTGAATACAGCAGGCCCTGTGTTGTAACTGTGTGATATTGTTTCCTTCCTCAGGCCGTAGCCCTTTATACAGTAGAGGGCCTATCATTTCTGGCTGAGTGTCAGAGTAAGGCGGCTTTCAAAAGAGTTCAGATTGCCTAAGTCACTATTATTCACATTTAGACATCACTGTGACTTTTTTATTGCCTAACCACAAAGTTGCTGATAATCTTCAGTGACAAACTTGTTACAACAGTTCAGTGATACGATATGGTTCAAAGGCCTCAGTGTCACAAAATTAGAATGGAACTTTAATGGATCAGATGCAATATGAGTGTGTCCGTTGAGGGTTTTCTGTTAGGAAGAGAAGTGAAAGAAAGAAAAAGGAAGTACTTTTTTTGTAATAAAAAAAATTCAACAAAATTGTCAGGAGACTGTAGGTTCAAGGTTGCCTGCCAAACTGAGGTCATCTTTGTATCTCAGTCACATGTTTTTTTGTGTGTTTTCTACTACAGACACATGGACTGAAGCAAGAACTCCTTATCTGTGCCTCTGCACTGTCTGTTTCCTTCCTGCACCCGAATAGAAGCGCAGAAATAACTTTCTCCCCTTGGTGTCCCTCTACATGTTTTTGTGTGTTTGTGAACATTACTCCATCACTCGGCAGGAATACGTGCGCTCTTTGACGCATCGTGTACCCAAGTCACCCCTGCTGAATCTGGGACCTCCCAGTGGGTGGGAGTCGGAAACTTCAGCAGGGTGGGGCAAAGGGGGGGGGAAGGCGTGAGTGGTGTGTTGGTCTTAGCAGAGAGGCAGAGAGGGGGTGTGTATCTGCTTTAAGTACCGTGCAGCACATTCCTGGACTGACTTACAAACATATTCTGATCCAAGAGCAGTGCAGGTCCGGGCAGAAAACTTTTCCCAAAACTTTTCAGAGGCTGACTGAAGGCAGTGTTACACAGGAAGAAGAAGAAAAAGAAGAAGTTTCACCACTTATCTGAAGAAAGAAGAATCCAAGCAGACAAAGTAAGATTCTCAATAACTTGAGCCTTTTTATTCTTCATGTTGTCATCTTAAGTTTTGTGTGACCTTGAAGTTCTGCTCACAAGAGGACTTCACCACTATGAGCTTTTATGGTTTTACTGGTCAGTTCTGTTTAGACAGAGCTTCAGCCATATCATCATGTAAAACCTGATCATGATCATCATTTGTTTTTCTGGACTTTCCTTTTTTCATGGAAATGTAAAATTCTAAAATTCTGGACAAAAATGTAGTTATCAAAGATTCAAGCCGACCCGGCCATTTGTTATTTGCAAAGAGCTGACTTGAATCTGCTCATATCTGAGCTCAGCAACCATCCTGCATGCTGACATGAGGTGACAGAAGAAGAGCGGGGTGTCAGGGAGCACAGAGGGAGGAAGTAATAGAGGAAGTAATCATGTAGTCCGAGAAGATGAAGACCACTTAATTTCAAGCTTGGCTGATGCTTGGGTTACAGATCCATCTAAAGTGTGAGGCCTGCCGTATAAGAGGGATTGTGGCATGGCTTTTTCATAGTTTTAGGTTTAGGTGGATAACTAGTCAATTTTGCACCACCTTGGTGGGACAGAAATTAATTTCCCGTCTTAACACAAAGACTAAAATAGGAGATTAATTTAAAATTTTCATAATGAAGTTAAGAAGAAAGTCCTAGGCCCATGTTACAAAATCAAACAGCTGATTTGCTCCACTGTGTGCATCTCTGTGATTATAAACATTTCAGCCAAAACTTTAGAGGCTGTAGAAACCACTGAGGGAAGAGAAATGTCATCTGACCGGCAGATGAACTCAGGAAGTCCCAAGTGTTAATGTACTGAATCATCTCTGTCAGAAGCACAGATGGTGCATACACACATTCTTCTTAAACATGGACTTTGAGGCCTTAATACTGTCAGAAGCTCCCTTATACCCCCCTCCTCAGCTGCTATCTGCCCTTTGACCTCACCCACATAACTCTATTAGCACTGCTCTTTTCTTAAAATCTATTTTGTCACCTGTTTTGACATGTTTCCTCAATGCAAATATTTACTCCTGAAAATCAATACAGAAGCAATATTGTATTACTGACCTCTGTTTAAATATGCATTTATTGTCTACATTTCTACTGTCTTTAAAACACAAAAGTGTTGTATGGGTATTTCAATGTTTGACTTAGGAAAATGTGGACAGAAATTGTTTTCATAATATGAGAAAAAAATGTATTTCAATAAAATTGAAGGAGGGTAGACATAACATAAAATTGCAAAAATGTGCAACCTAAAGGCAATTGTGCTAGTTAGTTAGGTATATAAATACAGCTACTAAAATCTTCTGACTGTTACATTTGTAATATCATAAACTGGATCATAAAAAGAAGAACTTTTCTTTAAATTATGGCCCTAGTGTTGCATTGTGTTGCTACTTACCTTAGATGCGGCATTCTCAACTGTAAAACTTGACTGAAACAGCAGGACTAAAGTTATCTCACTGGACTGTGACACAAGTCGGGAAACAACATTTACAAGAGAGTCCGTTGTTCTGGTTTCAAACAAATGGTCAAGGCTGGAGGTCCGCTGAGCCAGAAGTAGGTTACTTTAAGTCTGCAGCACATTAGAGTTTGTGGGTGTTTTACAAGTACTCAGTTTTGTTTGTAGCTTCACAACTTTGTGAAGACTTTTGTAAAAACTCAAAAACGAAGCAGACAAAAAAGGAAGTGACTGAGGCATCCCTACCTCAGCTTTTCTGTTTTTAAGTTTTTCTTAGCACTCCCATTTGACCACTGACACTCGACCCAGAGCTACAGATCTGGGAATGCGTCTAAAGGACAGTCAGATGTGCCTGCAATGAATTATTGAATTTCTGTGGCTATTAAAGGTCTGTTTTAGGGTGTGGCCTAACACCGAGAAATATGTTCATATGGTGCACATTACTGTCCACCTAGCATGCACACTAGTTTATGTGCACACTAGGCATTATGACCACATAAAACCCATTAATCTGCAGAAGATGGAATCCAGCTGCTTGTAGGAGTTAGGCTAAAACACACAGGGAGTTTACCCAACAAGATCTGATAAGCATCCCATACTGCTTTGGGAATGTCTGAATGTCAGAAATGTGGTAATTGTGAGAAAATCAAGTAAAAGTTGCATGAACTTACATGATGGAAAGATAAAGAATGTGGGAAAGCTTGAGAGACTTTGGGTTAATCTTGGTGGTATGAACTTCCAAAGATAAATGTTTGGAAGTTTTCCTTGGGAACGTTCAGCAATTTTGTTAATAGGCTTCAACAGACTATGTTCCACAGATTTCATTTTAAATTATTCATGAGAGTTTTATAATGATCATTCAAATGGCTCACAGTTTTTCATTCTGAGATAACTGACTGTTATTTATGTTTTAAGAAAGTCAAGAAAAGTTAGTTAGTTACATCATTAGTTACATCTGGACATTTATTATGCTAACTCAAGTTCAACCCGTGTTGTTTCAGTAACATTACTTTGTCTTTCAGAATGCCAGGTGAACGGCTGATACTACGAAGCACATCGGATATTGGGCGTTTTCCCGGTGCGGCCCCACCCACCAGAGTGGAGCTCAGCATTCAGAAGTCTGAGGAGAAGAAGCAGGAGGAACGGGGCTGCCGTCGCTGGTTCAGGAAGATCTGTCCATGTTGCTGTAAGCGGCAAAACAGCACATCCCATGATATCACAGATAAGGTGGAGTGGACCAAAGAGTCCGTCTCCGAGCCTGTCAAACCAAAGCCTGAGAATGGAGAAACAAAGGACACTGAAGGTAATGTCACTGACTTATTAAGCCATAGTAAAAACATTTCATTCAGCTCCTTGAACAGTAGTTTGCATCATATAAACATGAACATATCATATAATACCATAATTGATAAAGAATATCCAACCTGTTCCTCTTTCAGAAGGGAAGCTGTCAGTGTGCTCCGTGGACCTGTTGAGCTCCAAGACGGGTCAGAACAGAGTGGAGCATCACACTGATCTGTATCATGGAGATGAGCTGATCATCCGCAGAGGACAGACCTTCCACATGGAGATGGAGCTCAACCGGCCTTTTAATGCTGACACTGAAAAGATGCACCTAGAGCTCAAAACAGGTAACACACACTCACAAATGCCCGTAAAGAAATGCTTTCATCACTTTTTAACTGGACATTTTCAGGCAGAATCTCCAGTTATGTCTTTAACACTTGGAGTCGAAGGTTAGATTAAAGATGGAACTATGACATCATTGTTTTCAAAATACTTCGTTTAGGTTGTCCAAACAAGAATACAATAATGGCGTTTTAGGACTTTTTTCACTCTGGAGCCCAGTTTAAAAAAATGCCATCTAGGGAGTTTTCAAAACACCATTCTCATGTGGATGCAGGCTGAAATTATATTAAAAAAGCTTTCCATATCCACAAAATGCTGTCCCGTGTGGACCAGGCCCTAGTCGCTGTATTGTTGTTTAAATCTACACTAGAGCCTAGATGACAAATGACTATTAATGATCAATTAACTAAACAAATTACAACAGCAGATTACAACAGTAAGCAGTAAATTAAAAGGTCTTCTTGTTTTAGTAAAACTAAGGCAAAATGATCACCATGCTGACATTTTCACTAACATCTTTTATAAGCATCATTAGCCTCATTAATGTTGCTAACAGTAACAGCAGTCTGAGTCAGTAATACAGCCTACCTCAGCCTAAAGTTTTCCTAACTCATTGGGTTGCAAATATTTTCTAATTCAATGTGGCCCATGACAGACTTGAAGCTGAAAGCTCAAAAAGAATCCAACATTACATGATGAACAGCAGATAATATTCAATTCCATTCCAGCAATAACAGATGAAATAAGTTAGTGGCTAAAAGCAAATAAAGTAAATATGCAATTTATCTTCACACATAGGAGGTTTTCTTGTTTTCTATATGTAAAATTGACAGAATTCCCATTTAACTAATATTACAAAAGTCTAAAGTGAAATTAGACACTGACAACAAGTGTGAAATGCAATCATAATGCTTTACATTGCTCTGAAGTTTAAATGGAGCAGCAGTTTAACTATAGCTTCCCCACGCGTTCTGGATTCCACCCAGCTTTAACAGTTTCCAGACCTCAAGACACCGAACACCCCCCTCTGGTATTTACCGGCCTCACACTGCTGCACACTTGAGAATAAATGGTCATTACATCACCACATGGCGATAATCGTCTGTCAACCACCGCTTAGACAACTTTCTCTGCTGCATCTGCAGAGAAAAACCATTACAACAAGAACTGATCTCAGTCCAAGTTTCTGTTTTAAGAAGCTGAAAAAAAGGTTTAGACAGTTCTCCACACAGACAAAGTTGTTTCTTCAGATAAGACATGCTGTTTTCAAAAGATTTCCTGCTCAATAAATATTCAGAGGTAAGAGAGGAAGGTCAAGGAGTCTTGCATGCAGTCAGATGGAGAACAATGCTTTCTTGATAAACTTCATGCTGGTTCAGAAAGTGGCTGCTTGGCTGGGGCTCAATGGCAAACAGCTAAATGGAAAGCATTCAGCCCATCCTAACCAGGCTGCAGGGCTTGTTACTCGATAAAATATTGGGTTGCATAAAACAAAGATTAAAGGTAATTATAGGAACACTCATAGCACGCATGCTTTTCTTTCTGAAAAAAAAAAGTGACAACTTTGTTTACGCAGAGCACAGCTGGGAGTGGGTGTGACGCATTTGTGGTTTACAGTTTGGTCTCATCAACCAGAAGTGCCTGACTAACACAGCGATAGGACTAACTTTACTGTTCTACAAGATGTTGCAATAATCCCTCTCCACTGGAACTGTATATACTTGACTGTATTTCATCTAAATATCAACTGAGAACAGAAAATAGAAGAAAAATAATGCTCATTTTCAGACAGGCTCCTGATTTTTGTAGACTTTTTGGTGTTCAGAGCATTAGAGTTCATTGAACACGGCAAATGTAAAAGTTTATAAATCACTCTAAGACGTGCAAAACAGCACCACACATGCAACAGAAGATACATTTATATAACATATCTGTTGCAGGTCTCTTGCCCAAAGTGTCCAAAGGGACCCATGTTATTATTCCGCTGGTGAAGCACCTGGAGGACGAACGCTGGGAGGCCAAGATTACAGAGCAGAACGGCAGCAAGATCAAGCTGTCCGTAAACTCTCCAGCCAACGCTGTGATCGGCCTGTACGGGCTCACTGTGACGACTCGGTCTCTGAAGGACCAGACGCCAACCACTCACAACTCCAGCAAGAGCGTCATCATGCTGTTCAACCCTTGGTGTGAAGGTAAGCTGGCAGCAGGGGGAGATGGATGGAGGGCAGGAATGTGGAAGAGATGAGTAAATAAAGACATGTCAGGGCGGATGGGAGCATTAAATTGATTTGGAAAGGCGGTGTTAAAAAAAAGGCCTAGAACGAACCTTTCATAAAAAAAACTGAGGCATGAATTTCTTGAAACATGAGTCTTGTGAGAAAAACTGGTGAAGCTCACGTGCTCGGTCATGTACCCAGAGCACATTTGCATGACTGTTACAAAAATATTTCAATCGATGTGAGCGCAAATACTTGGAGAAACTTGATGTCTAATAAGACATCTAATCTCTGAAAGCAGAGCTGATATCATGTTACACATGGGTGAGAAAGACCAACTGAATCCAGCAGTGTGTTGCTGTCCATCAAGAGGCTACAGCGTGACTGTAGGGAGCTGTGGGAGTTATGTAACTCCTCTGGATGGGGTTCAAAACCTCTGGCACACTTGGTTGGCCCACTGAAGTACTGCTCCCAGCTACATTTGAGATTGAAAGAATCTGTGCTTAAGATGAAACAGTTCTGAGCTGCCTCATTCATGAAACATTTATACATAGCGTCATGCTTTTTAACCTACTGTTGCCTGGAGAGCTGAATGCCCAGTGAAACAGTAAAAAGACAAAAAAACAAAACAAAACACCATGTAAACAAGTAACAAGAAATAAATCTTGCACAGCTTCAAGGCAAGAAATATGCATGCACTGCAAAAACAACGTTTTAACAAGACACTACAAAATAGACCTTTCAGGGGCATGAAGAATTGAAGGGGATAGTTGGGACACTCGGGCAGTTGTCATGGTGACTTGGAAACAGTTGGGACTCAAGGTGGAGAGGTCCCCTTCCAACTGGAAGACTGATAGTTGATTCCTCGCCTCTCCACAAATGAATCTTGTTTTCCCCAACCAATTTGCTTATGGTTATTTGAGTGTTGAGAAAAACCTCTGAATACTGTATATTGTTAGTGAACATACTTTATGTAATGGGGACTTTGTTATTTTAAAAAGCATCTAGTGGGAGTTACACAATGTCAGAAATAAATGTCAACCTGCAATGACATACATCCTCGAATGTTTCAAATTTTGACATGTGTCATAAATTATTGCCAATATTTTGTTGTTTTTGTTTTTAAATTGGAGGGATTGAAGAGAACTGAACATATAATAATGTGTTTCAATGATTTGAAAAGAAAGTTAAATATTTCAAAAAGTATGCAAAGTTTCAGAAACCAAAAGTCATAGCACCCATCCCCTGAATGGGCTGAACATTTTGATAAGGTTAAAACAGCACAAAATATGGAGCAGTAGTTAGATTGGGGACAAAAAAAAAAACATACAGAAAACAGGTAAACAATATTGGAAATGATGAATTAACATTCACACATTACCTCTTCAAATTGAGGTTGTTCAAAAAGCTATCTACAACAGGTAAGATGATAATTGTTTATAAACTCTCCACAAAAACCCAACATCCAAAGCTGTGAACTATTGTTTTAGATGAGTTTGGGCTTAGAAAAAAAAAGTTGTACTATTTTTTTTTCTTCCTGTAGTAAAGTTCTGGCTTGTATTCATGAATACAAACTTTCCTCTACTGAGATTTCCAAGGTTTCTGTGCCCAAGCTGGGACTTCCGCTGATTTTATGCCTCTGCCTGAAGGCTTAAACTCCACAGCTATTGTTTTTTGAGCCTATGATGCAGTATTTATTTCCTCTTTACTTTTTTTTTTTAAGAAGAGACAGGATTTTATAATGACAGGATATGTTAAAACTCTTCCTATTCATTAGATTTATGCAATAAAAAAACACAATTTTAAAATTACATACAATATTTGCATGCACACAGCTTTTCATCATGAATCTCTCCTTGCCTACAGACATGCGCACACAAATAAATAAAAGCCTTTCTGCTGCTCCTTATACATCCAGTCAAATAACCCACTAAGACATGAGATTTTCCACTAGTTTTTGTATTGCTTTTTCTTTTACTTTTTTTTTACACCCCAGCTGGTTTAGGCAGATGGCCGCCCATCCTGGGCCTAGTTTTGATTCTGCTGGAGGTTTCTTCCTGTTAAAAGGGAGGCATTTCTTTCCACTGTCACCAATATGCTTCTCAGAATGGGAGATTGCGACGAAGTGAGGTATTGAGAGTGAGGTGCTGCCTCAAATGGAGGAGTTTACGTTTCTTGTTCACAAGTGAGGGAAGAATAGAGCGTAAGATCATCAGACAGATCGGTGCAGCCTCTGCAGTATTACGTACTACGTAGCGGTTGGTCTGCATTCCTGCCCTCACCTATGGTCAAGAACTCTGGATAGTGAGGAAAAGAACAAGATTACAGATACAGGCTGTCAATTTTTTTTTTCTTCTGCAGGGTAGTTGGGCTCCCTTAGAGATAGGGTGAGAAGTTCGGTTATCTGTGAGGTACTCGGAGTAGAGCCTTTGCTCCTCTACATCAAGAGGAGCCAGTTCAGGTGGTTCAGGCATTTGGTAAGGATGCCCTCCTGAAGGAGCTGGAAGAGATGTCTGGGCTTCCCTGCTCAAGCTGCTGCCCCAGCAACCCCACTCCAGAACAAGCAGCAGACAGTGGATGGATGGTTTTCATTTACAAAAAAATGTAGCCTCAAGATTTTTAAAAACATGTAATGAAGAAACAGATGTCCCTCCATATTTTAATTTGTCAAGGCTTTTGTAGCTTTTTTCTTTCTTTGTTTTTTTTAGAAAACACTCGAAAATAAGATTCATTGTGTATTCTGCTCAGTTTGTCAAACGATCCATACAGGATATTTGACAGAAAGACCAGCATTTGCAACGCAGCGAATCAAAACAAAACTGACAAACAAAAAAAAAAACAGTGGACCTGAGTTTGATCTAAAAAGTCTGCCTTTCATTATAGATTTGCTGCTTTTGGCCTTGTGCCCAATCTCTTTTTCCCTAAACCAATCTCTCCCTCACTCCTATAAAAGTCCAAATCCAACAATTACTGAATCGAAAGCGGTGGGGTAAGTTTAGAGTAATCCATGCAGCTGGTGAAAACCTGTCTACTCTCTGTTTTTTTCTGTCTCTGTGTGTATTTCCTGCTTTTTAATGCCTCTGTTCCAGTTTTCTTTTCTGCTATCTGCTGACCCGACGTGACTCAGTGGCCCCAGTGCTGTGTTTTCAGGCCTCCTCCCTCACAGCCCCTTCTGTCTTTCTCCCGACATTCCAAGAATTTTTTAAATAAGGAGTTAAAATCACAACTGTCAACGCTGCCAGATGCTGAAGCTTCACCTCCTCGGCTCTCTCCTTTAAAAGTCTCAGCATGCTGTTATGCTTCACTTTCCTCCTCCTCACTCTTTAAGCTCCCATCCATAACTTCCCATCTTTCTCCCAGCTGTGAGTTTTAAAACCTTCTTTCCTCCCCTACTTATTTGCTTTTCTTTATGTTCATCTTAGATACTTTTCTTGTTTTCCCTTTCTTTTTCTCAGTCAGGTTCCTTCTCTCCCACCCATGGTTAATCATGCTGGTGATAGCGACAGATAAAAAGAATGGAAAACAGAAGTACACATACTTTTGAAGCCAATGTGAAGTGGCCCACGCCCAAGTCTGTGGGACTGTATTTTCTCCAAACACTGTTTCCTACAAATGACTGAGGGCCCCACAGCTAGGTCCATGGATTCATTGTGTTTCTTCACCATTTCCTCACCTCTGGGACTTGTTCACATAAAAAAGCCACATTCTTTAGGGGCTGAGTCACTGGCTTTAAAGTAGAAGTTTGGGGTTATTTCCACAGAGAAGCAAAAGCAAAAATCAAGCCCATTTGGGGAGAAGAAATCCTGTCAACTTTGGTTTAAATAACAGAACAAAATTGTCTACAGTATTGGAAGAAAAAAGCTGCACTCCCTGTATAAACAACTATATACTCATGAGTTCAGTGTCAAAAGAAATATTTCTGTAATGTGATTTGTGTATTTTTCAGAGGATGCTGTGTTCCTGGATGATGAAGAGCAGAGGAAGGAGTATGTGCTGAACGACACAGGGAGGATTTACTACGGCACAGAGAAACAAATTGGTGCTCGCACATGGAACTTTGGGCAGGTAGAGACTGGAGGAAATACTGCTTCTGTTTCTGAATTATAATTACTGCACCTTTAGCCTGTGGCACATCTTACTATACTTAAACTAGACCTCTGTAAATACTTGGGACTTTAACCTACAGCTAAAAAGCAATGTCAAAGAAATAGTTTGTATTTTGAAATTGGATTCTGTTGAAAGGTATAAATTATTAATATCTTTATTTATTTGACAAAACATGACTTCAGAAATGACTAGACTATTCTTTTAAGGCTTTCACAAGTTTTGTGAGGGGAAAATGTAATTTTAGTGACACACTTATTTCTTTCTGGTTTAGTAAAATAAAATGGTTTCATTTTAAATTTCACTCCTTTCTTCACTGTAGTTTCATGAGGGAATCCTGGAAGCAAGCCTCTTCATCCTGGAAAAGAGCGACATGGCCCCATCTGGCCGAGGGGATCCTGTCAATGTGGTCAGGGTCATCTCTGCCTTGGTGAGCATTTACCCAAAAAATGTACTAGCACATAAAAAAAGAACCACGAAAGTACATTGTAATTTGTACTAATTTCTTTACATAAAGTAAAAGTCATGAAATGACCGAGCAATGTGGTGTTTTTGCAGATAAACGCTCAGGATGACTTTGGGGTTCTGGTTGGGAACTGGTCAGGGGATTACTCTGGGGGCGTGTCTCCTGCGGCATGGAGCAGCAGCGTGGAGATCCTGAGGAAATACCACTCCACCAATGGAACCTCTGTGAATTATGGGCAGTGCTGGGTCTTCTCTGGGGTCACCACAACAGGTGAGGAAGTGAAATGTAAAATTATTATAAAGCTGCGTTTGATGGTGTGCAGGGTGTGGTTTCTGTTAGGGGCTGAATCACAAAGGGTGAAGTAAAACTGAGTGATGAAAGGCATGTATCGTGCACTTGTGTTCACATGAAACACTTACAGAAGACACCTGACAATCCATATGTGAGCAGTTGGAGAGCTTCACATGATAGCTCACTCACTTTAACACATACATGTAATAGCTATCCATAGGTCAAACACAAGCTGAGTTCCTTATGTTGGCATTCTTCTCATACCTTGCTACTTTTGTCACAAATGGAGCAACATGTGTTGCTTTCATTCAGCCTAAAATAAAGCTCATCTTGTTATCCTAGCAAAACGTATATAAAATGTTACATTTTACTTTAGGCCAATAAATAGTCTTGCATGTTCAAATGAATCTGATTTTTCTTGTTTTCAGTGCTGCGCTGTCTTGGCATACCCGCTCGTAGCGTGACCAACTTCCAGTCTGCACACGACACTGATGTTTCCCTCACGACAGATGTCTATTTTGATGAGAATATGGAGCCAATTGATCACCTCAATAATGACTCTGTTTGGTAAGATTTAAAACTTTTTACTGGACAGAAGACCTTATAGGGGAGCATGCTGCTGAATGCATACCTTAGGAATGTATTTTAGTTTTAGCTCTACTTCAAAAGTACTTCCAGTAAAGTTGAAAGCCCAGAGAAATCATGTCATTTCAGTTATTTGTAATCACTTCAAACTACAGAAAATAATCTGCTTTTTTGTGATACACGTAATTAAACTACAAGAGTGTATCACTCCCATCAGCTGTTTCTTACACCCTTCATCCTTAACTTTGAAGCAGGCAGTAGTTGTGATGTGGCTAATTGCTACATCTTAAGTAGTGGTAATTGGTCTTCTGTAGCTAACCCCCTTTCTGTTCAAGCTTTATAAAAAAAAAAAAAAGCTTAGCCACATATACCCTTGCAGTTATTAACAAATTTACCCATTTTAACCCTTTTACAACTATTTGAAGAATAAAGTTAAGACAAAGAAGTGGCTAGCCAAGATGTTCCTCCTTTTTAATTGAAGTTGTGTGTTTTAGAATCAGTCCACCCTGAAAAATGAACAGATTAAATATATTAAAAGCCTAAAATGAGTGACATTTTTGCCCATGATGATGTAAACTTCTGACCACAACTGTTAGAGTAGCTCCTGAACTGAGAAAATGATCTGCCTGTAGGAACTTCCACGTGTGGAATGACTGCTGGATGGCCAGACCAGACCTTCCTCCTGGCAACGGAGGCTGGCAGGCTGTTGACTCCACTCCCCAGGAGACGAGCCAGGGCATCTTCTGCTGCGGCCCCGCCTCCATCAGTGCCATCCGCTCCGGTCATGTGTACCTCAAACACGACACGCCTTTTGTCTTTGCTGAGGTCAGTGCTAGAATATGTTTGTGTGCTTTACTCTAACTTGCAAGTCTTTAGGATTTACACCGAAAATCTTTTGGCCTGAAGAAATTTGTCCTATAATGTGCCTTCAAGTTTAAGTAGCTTGAATTAGGGATTATGTTTATGAGTTTATAATTTACATTGAGATTCTGAGGAGGGGATTTCATAACCCCTGAATTCTACAAAAATAAGAAATAACGAAAAAGGTATATTTGATTTATGTTATAAAATCAATCTTCAGAAGGTGTGATCCTATTTGCTATTTGTTTGTCAGGTCAACAGTGATAAAATCTACTGGAAAAGGAACCTCGATGGTACATTCAGCCAGATCTTCACTGAGAAGAAAGCTGTCGGCCACTGCATCAGCACCAAAGCAGTGGGCTCTGATGAACGTGAAGACATCACACACCTGTACAAACATCAAGAAGGTACTGAAAACACACATAACTTGTCTTACTGCATTTCTAAAATAAGTCAATGCCCAAAGAGCGGACAAGATAACTTGCAAATTTTGTTATGAATAGATCGACTAATCATGTTTTATTTTAAAATATTAGAAATATGTGTCTCTGGTAACCTTATTTGGAAAGACTGTGTGCTGTATCTCATAGCATGTAATAAATCCCTAAGTCAGAAAGCGGTCCACTCACCTCTTCCTCCTCCTCCTCATCTTTTCCAGATTCAGAGGAGGAACGCATTGCCGTGGAGACAGCAAGTCGCTATGGCAGCAAGCCAGACGTCTATTGTGCTCCCGCAGCAGAGGACGTGCATGTGGAGGTGCAGCTAGATGGCGAGGGACCCAAGATGGGCTGTGATGCCAAGCTGAGCATTGTGGTAAAGAACATGAGCTCAGAGCCCCGTCAGACCACTCTGCACAGCCAGGTGGCTGTCATGCACTACACTGGTGTGCTGAAGAATGCCATCAGGAAGGATCAGATACCTGTGGAGCTTTTGCCGAATGAAGGTTTGCTTTTTTTTTTTAATTGTCTTCCTTTATATTTGGGAAAATATATAAGTAGAGGTTAGGTTAAAAATAATTAGAATTAGTTTAAAAATAAAAACAAATTGCTGCAAGTTTGAAAAATCCTTTACACCATACAACTTTTTTATGCAATAAAATTTAAATGCTAAGAATAACTTTGTAGTGGAATATTAGGTCAGTGAAGTGAGTTTGTAACAAAAGTCTTTCTACAGTCTTGCGAACCTTCATTACCTAAACAGAATATGATCGTACAATACAGTAAAGATAAAAACTACCTAAAACAGTATTTTTTACTGCTCATTACTTAAACTAGTATCTTTAAGAGCAGATAAATTTGTTAATTTCTTTTTTCTATAGTTTGTGTTTATGCTTTATTGTGCAGAGTTAACTAGAGGAGCTTTACTAATACTTTTGCTGGCTAAAACCTATATTGAAGTTGCATAAAAGAGAATCAGTTTCCCTGTCTTTCATCTCATAAGCTAAGCTAACTATGCATCTTCTTGTGTACTAAAGTAAGACACTGCTCACATCTATTACTAACATATGTCTCAGGTAGTCCAATTTCATTTAAATAGCTCTAAATGTAGGTGTTAACAGACTCCATGCAAACTGAAAACATCTTCACTCAGACCACCTTTTATTTGCAAATGTCAAGTAGTCTGAACATAATCTGTCATGAGCCAAACTGTAGGACCACCTACTGAACTGCTATTAACTACGTAACATAACATAAAATAAAATTAAGACATCAAAAAAAAAAATAAAAAAGACTGCCTTAGTTTCTGGCTGTTTAAGTATAATTAAACAATCATCCTTGGGAAAATTCTAAAGATACAGTTTTATTTGATTGTTTGTTAAACAACAAAACTTTGAATGACTTGTTTATCAGAATCCCACTCAATAAAAATGATATTTTATTAATCAGAGGGGATTACGGGATACAGTGTGATGAGTTTCTCTTCAATTTCAAATTTGTTCTGATTATTTTTAAAGCTGATTGGACTTGCTGTGGTCACTACAAGCTTTAATGGGGTACAGGTGTGAATGCTTTCAATCAGAGCTGTCCACTTATCATCAAATCACCCAGGACAGATGTTAGTCCTAGGTCTAAACAGGGTCTAAGAGTGGCTTAAATTTTCACATCTAGTGCTCAGCAGAATAGTAAATATCTGTATGTCTATCTTAAAACTTCCTCTTTTCTCTCCACTCAGAAAAGACCATCGAATGGATCTTACCCTACCATCAGTACCAGAACCAGTTGGTGGATCAGGCAGCACTGATGCTATCCCTGTGTGGAAGAGTCAATGAAACCAAGCAAGTGTTAGCCAACCAAACAAGCTTCAGGCTCCGAACACCTGACCTCAGCATCACGGTAAGAGACTGTAATTCGAGCCTGAGCATGATTTAACCACAGAAGTTCAGAATCTGTAGAGTTTAATTTCTCCTCCTTGGCTTCTTGGCAGCCTCTGAATGATGCTGTGGTTGGGAAGGAGATGTCAGCCAAGATTACCTTCACCAACCCACTGCCATGTACGCTGAAGAATGTCGTGTTCAGAGTGGAGGGCCTGGGCCTCCAGAAGGGCCATGAAATAATCGTAGGGTAAGACTTCATCTTCTGTTCACCATCTCTGTCTGTTCTTCACATATACCTCATTTTGAGTCTAACACATCACCTCTTTTTCCTTCTCTTTCAGCGATGTTGGCAGTCACTCCACTGTGACACTGACAGAACACTTCATCCCCTCCCAACCCGGACCCAGGAAGCTGGTCGCATCCCTCGACTGTAAACAGCTCACTCAAGTGCATGGAGTGGTCGACATTGTTGTTCGTGAACAGTGAGAGGAAACCAGAAGGCCCAGCATCCCTCACATCACTTTTTATTTGAGGATTTAGGCTGAGAGCTTCTAAACATATACTGTAGAATGTGTTGAACGCCTGTATGTTAGAAAGTCTTGTTTTGTTTTATTCCAAACTTTTGATATTCTGAAATATAAAAACACAACTAACAAATGTAGTATCAATAAAGTGATAATACTGCTTCAAATAGAAAGCATTCAGGCATTGAAGTTATAAATCTTATACTAAACATTAGTGTAATTTAAGACCACTGAACATAACATGTGAAGGTGCAAAGTGAGACCATTTTGTGATCATGTAAATCATGCATTTGTATTGTTTGAGCAGCATGTTTTAATGTGAAAAGTGTTGACAAAATGATCAGCACATGGCTAAAATGGAGGAGGTGTGTTTGTTGAAATCCCACAGAAACTATGACTATAACAAAATTAAAATGTCTGAATTTTACAGACTGGTTCACAAGAAAAAAAAAAGGAAAAAGGATGCATTCTGCATGGCTAGAAATCGTTCAGCTATGAAGAGAAATGTAATTTCCCTGTTTTACATTAAAAAGCACCAAGTTGGTGCTCAGATACTTTTTTTTCCAGCTGCTGAATGCCAAATACCCTCCTTCCAATAGATGTTACGTTGTATTACTGGTATGTTTGTTCATCATCTGTGAATGATTACAGTGACAGATTTTTTGTAACTCCAAGCAGAGACCTTACAGAAGCACTCACTTACCAAAGCGTCTCCTGGTTTTAGTCTCTTTAACTGTAACACTCAATGTACAATGTGAAGAAAACTATGTATTACACATCATATTATTTATCTACTTATCTATTTTTTGTATAATCTATGTTGTGTCTCTAATAAAGTTCTAAAAAACTTTGGCTTGGTCCATGAATTATTTATCAGACAAGACTATACCGGTTAAAGAAATGGTAATGTGAAGCAGATGTCATTTTCCATTTTGATAACCTAACAATAGATTTAAAACTTTTCTTGGTATACCTGTAGTTTTCCTTATCAAGGACAGATGTACTCACTATACCCTATGATTTTACAGCTACAAAAATATTCATGTCACAGAAATGGGACCCCAGATTTAATGCTGGATACAGTTTTTGTGAAGAAAGCTGAATTTCTACTGTGGCTGGCGAAAACTGACTGTTCATCCATCCTCTCCACCTATTAATCTTCCTCTCACATTTATAATCAGAGCCACAATTTGGGCTTCTTTTTTTAAGAGAAACAATATCTTACCTGTTGTAGATAACTCTTTAAACAAGATTGGAGAGCATGTTGATTTCTGACTGGACTGACGAGCTAACAACTAGTTCAACACGGACCTTAACCAACATGTATTGGTTTCCCTCAATTTCAGAAATTAGATAACGCTTCATGCAAAAGCTAATTTAAAAATCTTTGCTCTGGCTTTACTTTCACATGACAGGATCATTTACATCAATATATATATGACGCCAGTGTGGCAGTAGTAGCTAGCTGTAAACTTCCCTGTCGCAGCCTGGGATCACTTCTAGCAGGGGTATCTTAAGATTTATGCTGCAATAAACTAAAATGTGAAAACAACGGTGATGTAAAAGAAGCAGTTTAAAATACTGCAACTTTAAAACATGAAATTTGGGGGAATGGAGTTGTTTTATGATGACAGTGATTCACTTTGGTTAAGGTCTGCTTGGACTAGGCATTAGCTCATCAATTCCAGCCAGACTCAAACTCTATTATACCAAACTAAAGTTGTGCAATGATCTATTTACAGCAGTTAAGAGGTTATTGTGTATAACCTTTCTACTGAACCCTATTACAAAAGATCCTAACCTTTTATAAAGCCCTGTTAACACAGGTAAAAAAATATGTAATTACATTGCGAGTATAGTTTACTTTGAACTCAGAAAGTTTATTTTCTTGACTTTCCAATACAATGTTTTGCATTTGATCCAACATCTACCTCACTGCACTGACAGAAAGAACGTAACAAAAATTAAACTTCTTACTGACCTCTACTGGTGCATCACAACCAGGAGGTTTGGAAAAATATTAGAAGCTGTTTTTCTTCTTTATTGATGGTAAAAAAATACAGAAAAGCTGTGTGAATAAGGAAACGAGCACTAAACAGACACAAGAGGTGCAAAAGCATTTACTGTATCAGACACATGTTCAGTAAATTTGCCAGATTAGTAATAAACAGAGTCAGTTCATTCTCAAAGATGCATCTGTGTCACGTTTATAATAACAAAAACATGAAGTTTTTTTTTCCCACCTGGATAGGCAAATAAATTTGGCTTTTTTTTTGTGTGAAAAAATTAATATATGAAATTTTTCAGAACATAAATATGAGGAACTATAACACTAAAAACACCACTTATCAAATGTTAAT
Organism: Kryptolebias marmoratus; assembly: GCF_001649575.2. Taxonomy (NCBI): domain Eukaryota; kingdom Metazoa; phylum Chordata; class Actinopteri; order Cyprinodontiformes; family Rivulidae; genus Kryptolebias; species Kryptolebias marmoratus. The sequence goes on along the minus strand of NC_051449.1, from coordinate 17,501,153 downwards.
ATAAAGATTCTGATAACAAAACACATTCAAACTCATGATATCTACATAAGCCTCGTAGCAGAACAATGAAGAGGTAACAGAGCTGAAACCATCGTGATGAACTGCCAGCACAGAAGACTCAGTCCTTGTGGATCCACACACACAGTCAGTCCACAGATTTGCATATTTTTTCGACCATTCTGTTAAACTCTTCTGGTTCGTCGGCATACACATGGTGCGAGGCGTGATCTATAAGCTGCAGTGTGAGACAGTTCAGGAAATTAAACAATGGAAACAAACAATCACCTGTTAATTAATTCTGCACATTAATTCAAGTCTGCTGTTTACATTTTGGTCTTATAATTAGATTAGATTCTCTGGATATATGTGTGTGGTTCTGTATGGAAATGTCTGCGTCCACTCACCAGCACTCGGGTGTGGGCCTGGCCTCTGATCTCGGCCACTCTGTCCCCAGATGAGCTGTCCATCCACGACTGAGCTCCATAAAACATGGTGACGGGCATGGAGGGGGGCAGAAGGTGAACACGCTGCAGCATCGGCCTCTTGGCCCAGCCCAGTGTCTCTGACATGGCCCGGAAACCCACCTCCCCACTGGAAGGAAGAAAGGAAAAAAGAGAGGAGTGATACTGGAAAACATCAATTCTTTCTTTATGTAAAACGTTTAGCGCCCAGATGAAGTGGACATGAAGCTGCACACGTTGAAAGGCCATGTGACTGTATTGCAAAAATTAAATGAAGGCTGGAGGTGGCAGTACGGGCACGGTGATGGTCCCATGTCAGAGTCTAGTTTGTGATGGAACAGAGTCATTTAGCCATTGCATCCACTACTGTTGTACTGGTCCTCGAGATCCAGCAGATCAACACCGGGTCAGAGTTGATGTCCAAGATGATCCGCCGCATGTTTGATTGGGGAAAAAACCAGGGACCTGGCTGGGTACAGGAGGACCTTAACATACCACAAGCAGCCCATAGACACATGTACTATGTGTGGTTGAAAGACTGTAGGAGGGTGCTGTATGTCACTAATGTGGTGCTGCGCCATCAGAGTCCCTCAAATCACTGCCAGAGATGCCTTTTGGTGGTCTATTTTGGCCAACCAGAACCTTCATGGCATGTGTGGGTACCCACTGGTTCCAACATCAGGATGCCCCACATACCAAGCAATTGCACGAGACAACCACCCAGCCTCGCAAACCCACAACATGACTCCTTACAAACTCCATGAAGTGCTGGTGATGCTGTCTAATACAGCTACAAGACATCCTGTGTCTGCTGACCTTCACTCACTTTTTTAGACTGACTTTTGAATGCTCCAGCAACCGCTTGATAACTCTATCACTTCAGCTCGTTATGTCACCACTTACGCCCTCTGGTGGCCATTCTAGATGTGCCGCCTCTTTGCAAATCAAATCATTTACAGACCCCATTGATGGACTGCACATGGACCAAATTATGTCCAAATGGGACACATTTCCGTCTGGGTGCTTAACTCTTTCGCAGTGAGTGTGGGTTTTTTTCCCCCTCAGCTTGTTGTTAGAAACAGGGTTGTTGAACAACTTGACGTTTGGCCCGTACCTCGGATTCTGCGCGTTACAGTGGTAGATGTACTCCGTCATCGTGTTGTCATCAAACAGATCCTCGAACTTCCTTTTGAAATCAGGACGGAATCTGTTCACCAAGCCCGGGCCTGAATCAATCAAACATACACTGTTAGTTGACGGGAGTGTGTTTTATTTGTCACAAAGCAGCAGCAGATAAGAGATTTGAACCTGTTACCCCATGGGCCTGCCGCTCTGATCACAGCCAGCGGGTTGAAGAGGGAAACAACTGTCACAATGGCTTTCGCCCACCGGGGAAGGGTCGGCCTCTTCACCACCTCTGTGCCCTGACTCTCGTTGGTCGTTGGCTTTGCTCGCTCGGGGAAGCCCCAGGGGTCCACCAAGATAAGATGCGACACTCTGTAAAGATACAGTGCAGTACATCAGCTGGCATTTATTTATCAGCTTACATCTTGAAAACGTTGTGTTTTTACATAAAAAAAAAAAACAACTATGCGGCACAATGCATTTGAATAGCAATAATAATTGTGTTAGAGGATTTCTTCAGTTAACAACTCATAAACACTTTTGAGACAGTATAATCTAAAAGTACAACAAGGAAATCATGGATACTGTAGTTCATCTGTGTCACCCACCTGCATCGTTGTTTATTGCTCGACACCACCTGATGTTTTAACATCTGCAGCTTGATACTGATCTACCTGAAACTGGTGCTAAATGTCAACAAAACTAAGACCCCGTTCACACCTGGCACTAAAATCCATTCTTAGCCTGTCGGATGGTGCTAAGGACGGACCTTTACGTGCGTTGAAAGCGTCTTCACTCAGGCCACCTTTGGAGGTGGTCTGGACCCTTTTTATCCACACACATTTAGTAGTCTGAACACGATCTGTCCTGAGCCCCACTGTAGGACCTCCTTACCTAAATGAAGTGACCCCACACACTGTGGTCGCTGCAAGCTACAATAAGCAGTGTCAATCACAGGGCATCTGTCTGTGCAGCCTTATGTGGCATTATAGTCACCTAATGAAACACAGTGCTGACTGTACATTCACGATAAGGATGTGCAGAAACCAGATGACGACTGTCAGCACAATCAAGTTTTATGGGATAAAGTCTAAAGTCACTAATCATTCTATCATTATATCCCCTTATATCACGTCTGTTAGGTAATTAAGTTTATTAAGAGGTAACTCCACAAAAATTGTGACTCAAATGGCTCTGAACTGTGCTATTGTCAAAATAATTTGGTTTCATGTGTGCACCCCTTTCGGTGGAAGTGAATCTCGCTAAGCTGCAAACATTTGCCAGTTTACGCTTCTGTCACAGTATTGATCACTTGCTGAAACTGCTGCCTGCTGAGCCCAAAAGCAACAGCGACACTTCCTCGGAGATCGCACTATAATGCCAACAAGCTACCCGGCTGAGCCACTTTTAAACCAAACAGAGCTAATGAGCGGTAACACCGTTTTAGTGTGTGCCTTTTAGATAGAGCAGAGCAGAGCAGAGTTTATGGTGTGATTAATGAGCTTGGTGATCATTCTTCCCGCATTCAGCCTGATTGCTGCAAGATCATAACACTACAGTATAAAACTGATCGTCTGATATTGCACAGGAACAATGTTTATTGTAGCTTTAAATGTTATTTGGAGGAAAATGTCTTGGGAAATTTACTTTCTTTATGAGAGGTAGATGAAAGAACTGATACCACTGTAATATCTTAGAGCTAAATTGAACCTACAGCCACCAGTGGGTTTGTTTGGGTTTTTTTTAGCTTACCGTAGAGACTGGCTGTCTTAAAGTAATAAACTTTTTGAGCAAAAGTATCAGAAGCTCAGAAACTTTGGCGAGACCACAGGGTCAAACAGGAGAGCTGTTGGCAAAGATTAAACTGTAAACTTTTTCTGTAGGTTTAGGTAGGTTTGGAGAAAGGAATAAACACTACAACCCAGCTCAGAATTAGTAGTTTGTATGTGAAACATGGCGCCGGCGTTACCGTGGCTTTAGCATGTTTTTGGTTCCATAATGGCTCGTTAGTGAGTGATAAATTCAGAACATGTTAGTCAACTACATTTTAAGAGAAAAAGGCTCACACAGCCAAACAAGATCCCTTTGTTCTTTCAACATCTCAGTAGTAATACTAAAAGCTTGGTTGAAATTCTCAGTTCTCAGAAAAGCTTTTCAGTATAACTCAGTTATCTCATCTTCATGATTACCTAGAAGGGTGCTGAATTGCGTATGAGGTGGCCAGATAACCCCCCAAACTGTGTCCCAGCAGGACCATGTTCTCCACCCCGACGGACTGCCTCCATTGTTCAACGGAGTTCACGAACTGCTCCTCTGCCTTGGCGGCATCTGAGGGGAAGTGAGGCCTGGAACTTCTGCCAAAGCCCAACAGGTCAAAGGCGTGGACGGTCCGCGAGCGACTCAGCGCATCCAAGTTCCTGATCCACAGGCCGACGCCTCCTCCGAAGCCGTGAACCATCACCAGGGGAGTCTTAGATGCTAGAGAGGAAAACAGGAGGAGAAAAGATCATTATGATGCTCACTCTAGGGCAGTGATCAACAAGTGGCGGCCCGTGGGCCACACCCATCCTGCAGAGAAGTGTGGTGGAGGCTCCTGACTGCAGGGTTAGGGTTAGAGGAGAAGAAACGTGCTGTTGTATTTAAGGCGTTTTGAATGCATTTCTCTCATTTTACCAATTCATGTGAGGGTTAAACTGAGTCATGCTGAGACATTTTTAGTTTGACAGCATATTTAAAAGGGGTGACAATCTGATGAAGAACCTTGACCTTCCACACTCTGAAGGCTGTTGATGGTCCTCTGATTCTTCTATGATTGGCAATTAAGTCAAAATAAAGTGTTATTCTGTATTTTAACAAAGCATTGCTGCTTCCGGTTCTCGAATTTGTGCATCAGTGATGTCAAACACAAACTCATAACACTTTGTCAACAGCCTTTTATTAATTTGTTCCAAAAGGTTCTTTTTTCACATTAGTAATACTTTATAAGACTTGATTTTTTTTTCACACTTTTCCATTCTTGCACAGTGACTCAGGCAAAGTAACATCCAAACCTTTTCAGTAAAAAAAGCAAAATGATTTTAGTTAACGTGAACGTAAGAGGTTGGCATAACTTCTAGTTAAAAAAAATGTAGCTTTCAAAATCTATGAAATAAGGCAGCTCACTGCTATTCAGCTTCTGTGCATCAAATAAAAAGTTCCTGCTCTATAGGTTCACACCCATTTCCACCATTGAGACAGAGAAGATCATTTAAGAACGACGTACCTTGTTCTGCAGGTTTAGGAGCTGCCTTGTTGGTGACAGACAGAGTCCATATTCGGTCCTGGTTTGGAAGAGTCACAAATCTGGCCCAAATGTCATTTTGAATACCTGCAACGAGCAGCGAAGGAGGGCATAAGCTACATTTCATCAATTAACGCTCCGTGGTTACGTCATCACCCAGCATGATGCGTGTCAACACACTCTTACAGGCAAGAATTTTGGACTCTGCGGTCTTCAAAAGGGACATGGAGGTCGGACGCCAGGACGGCCACCAGCTCCAGAATGAACTTGACCTATTCAGAGTCAAAGGCATGGAAAGAATGAAGAAATAGCAGATAGTACAGGGTCTACTCGGCACGTGCTGAATGCATAGTACCAATACTTCTGGCTCAGGGCCAAGGTTAAAGCCAGCGTAGTCAATGTTATCATTATTTGCATGGCACACACACAGGATGGCTACACAGACAAGAGTCACATTTCAAAGCCATCATGCTATAAGCTAAGGCCCAAACCCACAGCAGTGCACATCCTCACTATTTATGAGCCTTTGTTAGTATTTTATAACCAAACAAGAAGACAATATGACGGCTGTCTCACCAGTTTGTTTTATTCCCCGACCTGAAACAAAAAGAGTGATTAAACTGAGCTGAACTGGACTCAGTCTGTGTGTGTAGGTACGAATAGGACCAGCCTCAGATTTCTGCCTCCACCACCAGTGGGCCAAGCAAAGACTCACCTGTTCCAACAATCAGCAGTTCAGCTCAGTTTTGCTGAGTCACTAACCTCTGCTCCCCTTCCTTTCAGCCCGTTACAATAATACAGGGCGTGCTTCTTATCCATTCAGTCTTAATAATGCCACTCCTGCTTCTTTATCATTACTCTGACAGACTTATGTAACACAAAGTCAGATTCTTGACATTTCACTTTCTTTGTGTGTTATTCCTGTTGCTGAATATTAAGTAACAATGTATTATATAACATAAATACAGAGATATAGGAGCAGAAGTTAGCTGTAAGCTTTATAAACATGGATTTAGACTTTTATTCCATATAACGTTTATTTTTTTATTATTATTATTTCCGTTATAATGACACAGCACTGCTTAAATTATCCTACGTGTCGGCATCAGCTAAAGTCTCGAAACATCCAGTTTCCAGAAGTTTATCTAATGTCCAGTCGTCTGATGTAACCAGACTGCTATAGTTTGGAGTTAGAAAAGGAGCAAAGTTACTCACTCAGTCTCACAATCGTTCTGCATGGAAGCTGTGGTTGTAGCCGTATCCATTAGCTGACACATTCCGGTTACTACATTCAGACCAATAAGGGTTGACAACAAATTGTCCGGTGTCTGTCTTGAATTTACATTAAACCCTTTATGCTAGTTTCCCTTGTTTTGTAACCTGTGCATTCCTACGTCAGCTGACTGTTTGCAAAGATCGTCTATCGCAAAGATGTATAAACTCTGGGCAACAAAAGACATACTAGGCAAACAGTAAAGGGCTGTTCGGAGTCAACTAAAATAGAGAAATCCTCTCTAAATTCTCTTTGTTTAGTAGACATTCTGATGCTATATTAGTAACGTTTCTGTATGTGGCAAATCGTTAAAAAAAACAACTAGAGGAAATGTATCTTGAAATGTGGTGGAGTAAACCATCTTGCTGTTATTTAAATATCTTTACTCTTCTTTAACTCAATTGCAGCTACTCGGATGATATTTTTTGTTACACCGACGCCGCTTCCGGTTGGTCAGGACACGTCACTTGTTTGACTGAGGAAGAGGAGCTGTGCAAACCCCATCAACAAAGATATAGAGTTTAACCGAAGAATCATGTCAAACTCGGTCCTGTCTGTTATTTCTCGGTTTCTGGAGGAGTACAGTGGCACGACGCCCACCAAGCTGAAGGTGGTGGACGCGTATCTGCTGTACATCTTGTTAACAGGAGCGCTGCAGTTCCTGTACTGCCTCCTCGTTGGAACCTTCCCATTCAATAGCTTTCTATCGGGCTTTATCTCGTGTGTGGGTTCTTTCATTCTCGCAGGTAAATGATCATGCAGTTAAATGTCTTGGCAGCTAACTATTACAACTCGCCTCAAAGTTTTCAATCGTTATTTGAACTTGTGGCCTCTATCAGTGCGTGCACATAACAGCTAGCTAGCTTAGCTAGCTAAGCTAAACTGGTCTTAGTGTTTAATTTCAGTAACAGAGGAGGACGTAAATATATATAAACCTGCTAACAAAAGTTTGTTTTCCACACATAAACGGTTCAAATGGTCAAGCAAATTTTGTCTAACACGTTTTTCAGAATTACTTGAATTTAGACATTAAATTTGCAGTTTACATGTGAAAACTATTTTATTTGTACATGGTTAGCAGACCTGTTAAACATTTCTCTGTAGATGGCCATGTATAAAAACTGGACTATAGATGTTAGAAAACCTCTCGTACTTTTTGAGTGCCTGAAGAATGACCATTAAAATATAAAAATTCACAAAGTAAATAAAGTGTGGCTACTTAAAAGCAAAAGGTAATGAATCAAAGAGAGCCTCAAGGCTTTTTCACAGTGCTGGTATTTAGGTTTAAACATGTATAGGTAAAACAGATTAACCAAAAAAGTCAACATGATCCTTTAAAAAAGTGTGATGTAAAAGCAAAAAAAACCCAACAAGTTTTTCATGTACAGTTCGGTTTTGATCTACCTCCTCATCAGTTTTTTACTTTGGTTCCAAGAAGTCAGACTTTCTTATGAACCATTTTGGGGCTTTTTGAAGTTCTTTAAAAGTTTTCTTTGAATTTATTTCTTGTCCCTGCTGAACTCCTGTTTAAAACACTTGGCACAGAGCGCTGTGGTTACTTAAAGCATTTGAGAAAACTGTACTAAATGAATGTGACACAGAGTCTGGGAGGGAGATGTGTCATCACCCAGTTGATCTCCTTTATTCCATAGTTTGAGTTAAATAGCTTCAACTATGTTTTTTTTAGTTGAATTGAACAAACTTATATTTGTAAATGCAAGCCGGTAAAATGACCCCAGGCTGAACTTTCTCTGCAGTTTGTACATGGGTAAAATGACTGATCCAAACCTTTGTGTTTTACAGTGTGTCTTCGGATCCAGATCAACCCTCAGAACAAAGGCGACTTCTTGTCTATTTCCCCAGAGAGAGCCTTCGCTGACTTCCTGTTCGCCAGCACTGTCCTCCACCTCGTTGTGATGAACTTCATTGGCTAAAACAGATAAAAATCAAAATCAAAAGGTATATATTTTACACTTTTTTAATTATATGTGCCAATAAAGTGGAATTAGTGTGTATGAAATACCACTTTAGCCACTAACTTGTTTGGTGGATTCAGTTACCCTTCGTTTTTAAACATTCAGTACTAAACGTCATGTTTCTCTTCATGAAGTTTCCTCTGAAGTTGTTTGTGTCACACTGCCAGCTTTTTCTCCTGTTAGTGGCCAGTTTCATGTAGGTCTAAAAGGGCCTAAAGGGATAGTTTGGATATTTTGAAGTGGAGGCTTTGGAAAGGTTATGAACAAATCTTGTTGATCGCTTGATGTTGGACGAGACCAAAGTGGATTGCTGCCATCTTAAAATGACTCAAACTTCAAAAATATCACAGCAGATCATGCAGACACTATTCTATAAACCTCTACGCTGCCGTCAGTTTAGCATAACACGGTTATTCATGAAGAGGTTTATAGTTATTTGCAAGAGCATCTAGCAGTAGCAGCTAGCTGTAGCTGTTCTGGTGCACTTCGACCAGGATTTTCTGCCAGAATAACTAATGCAAAATGGATAATGGTGTAAAAGTTAAAAGAAAATGTGTTTGCATAAACTGTTGTGAGATTTTGGAGGTTGGAGTTGTTTTAAAATGGCCTAAAACTGCTTCAGCCATTTAAAGTTAAATGTTGCTTGTCCAAACTGAGGGTGATGAAAGAGCTATCTAAAACAGGTAAGATGATAAGTGCTCATAGCCTTTCCACAGAAACCCACTTCAGGAGATCCAAACTGTTTAATAATAAAATTAATAGAATCAGAACATTTCTTCCTGCTGTTCATGGAGCAGTGTGACTCAGCCAGCAGCTACTTGGAGAAACGCTTCCACCAGGAAACGTGAAGGTGATAAACTGCTGAAGGATGTGGCTGTGGATTGAGACAATACTCCCAGCAGGCAACAAACATACACGGGAGGCACAGCTTTGTCCTTTCGTTGTCAAACGGCTGCGGATAGATAAGCTGCCTCTCAGATGGAAACGACGTCACGTGTTGCTGTTGCTTTTTAGCACTCCAGATGGCCAGGCTGCTCCGTCCTGTCTCTGTTGCTACTCGCAAATAGAAGTGGCCCAAAACGCTGTTGCTTTGTGTCCCAACAGATCACACGAGAAGTCATCAACCCCTCCTAAAAAAGCTCTGGATGCTACAATGGATTCTTTTGCTGATCTGGACAGCCAATTCCCAGCATCAAAAGTCAACCAGCAGCATCGTCCTACATTTAATGCAATACGGTTTTCTTATTGATGACACGATGCTTGTTTTTTTATGTAAGCATTTGTAAAGCATTCCCTTTTTGCACTGACAGAAATAAAACATCTGTAACAGTGGCTTTGGCAAACTTTTTGAACGTCTTGTCATTTTAATAATTAAATGTGGAATTTAGTAATGTACTGTTTCAGACAGAAAGCTGCTAATAGGAATAGTTTGACCATTTAAAGAGCGTCTCTTTAAATGCCACAGAGCATACTTATCTGTTTTAATGACAAGTAAATAGAGTAATCTACTGAGTTGAGTTATCTCTCCTGCAAAGAAAAACATTTAAAGGTCGTTTGGAGATAAAATAGATTCAGATAATCATGAATGACTTTATTATTGTCACAGGAGTTTAGTTTATGGGGTTTTGGGGAATAACTTGGCACCATTCTGGGTGTTTTTATTTCATTATTTGGTATTAATTGCATATGGTCAGCAAACATGACATACTTTCTTAGAGTTTTAACTAAATTTCAAATAGAAACTGATGTTTTAAAATGGGGCAGCTCTTAACCACGTGCGACATTTATAGCTAAATATTAAAATGATACTTTTAATGCACTTCTGCTTCTTTATTTGTGCACATTTAAACGCAGCAGTGTTTAAACCATCCGCATGTTCTCGTATCCCCTGATTGTTTCCTCTGAAAGGAAACGACCGAAGCCAAGAAATAAACACGGAGGCCAAAATGTAAATCTCGAAGCAAGCGGGAGCGGAGGGGGTGGGGGTGGGGGATGTTTTTTATCATGATTTCTAAAATAATTGATGCAGATCAAACAGCTTTCTTCCAAATTGGCTTTGAATGAAACTAATTTAGAAGAAGTTACCAAATGGACCTGTTGCAGTGTTGTTACACAGCACATCAAAACACAGCCCGTAAATTAGCTTAATAGGGCATAGATTTTAAAGCGGTAAAACGTGTGAACGGAATATCCGATGAGGCTTACTCCTACTGGGTGAAGTGCTCGTGAATGTAAACGAAGTGATAATTTCAGTATTACTAACATCATCAAAATCAAAACAACTGGAGGCATCACACCTCTAATTTGTGGTTTCCCACATCCAGACTTGTTATCTTAAAGTTGCTGGAGATTAATATCAATGTAGGAGCTGTCGGAGACCCGCCTCCCCGAGCGTCTTCATTAAAACGACGGCTCTGATCAACTGAAGTGGGCTTCTGTAGAAAAGTGATTATGTACAATATTTCATCTGTTGTAGATGGCCCTGCGAGCAAGAAACTGTTTCATTCTGACCGGATTAATGAGCTAATGGCTAGTTGGAGCTGGGCCAATAACAATAATAGATTCCTTCCTTAAAACGACTCCAAATTTCATTGCAGTTCATGGGAACACCATTATATCACATGGTTATTTAACATATAACGCTGTGATTACTGTACCTCAGATTAATAAAATATGCTAAAATGTTTAAGACTGGTGCCATTTTAACACAATGGCAATTATTTTTGGTGTTAACTCATCTCAAACTAGCTGTGAGCAGGAGTGCCTCCAGGAAATATGTTACCACTGTTACTCCTGGGGTAGCGTACCAAAATCCAAAACTATAACAGCTGTTATAGATACTTTTGTCATTTATTTGAAAACTACTTTAATCACCTTCTGATATAGGCCCACTTTTTTAACTTCACAGATATAACAGCATGGTCACCACTCAACTTATTGAAGCTAGTCCCCTCCTGCCTTTAATTTATATTACAATAGAAACTAGCATTTCTTGGGGAAAAAAAAAGCGTATTGCGTGTTTCCTTGCATGCCAAAGTTTTTCTTAAAGAATCTTGTGCGATCTGTTAACACTCGGAGTATGTGTTGTGGATGACCCTCAGCAACTAATTTTAGCTCAATATCCAGAAAAATCAATGAGTTAGCGCCATTTCCGTGTTTGCTAAGGTTGATTAGCTGTGGTAGCCATCTTAAATAGGATGAGCTATAAAAGTTAATCAGTTGTAAATATACATCCAATGATAAGGTTCTGGAAGTTTCATTAAAATCTGTTCAGCGCTTCGTGAGATATTTTGAAAACAGACAGATTGTGCATTTAGGATTGTTTTGCCAGAGGGCTGCTGGAGGTGGTGGTGGTGGGGGGGATTGCCTTCCTGGCTCCCTCTTTGTGGTCCCTGTGGCTGTTAGCTTGTCTGTACAATCTTTAAATCTCCACACTGAGGTGGTTCAAAGAGCCACGTGTCTCCAGCAGGTAAGATGTTAATTATTCAGAACCATTCCAAATAACCCCATTTCAAGAGACCTGAACCGTCTGTTTAGCAAACACGCTCCGAGCGACAGGGCATATGTCCAGAAAATGAAATGTTTGGGCCCTTCTTTGAGCATACTTTGCAAGACTGAGAGGAACAAACGGGTTCTCAAAAACCAGTGCAGGTTGCTGGGATGAGGTCGTGGTGGGAAAGTTTCGATTCTCGGGTGAGCCTGAAGATTCAGCCTGGGCTTTTCAAAATAAGACTCTCAGTGTCAGGAAGCGGACGAGCGGAAAAGGCTTTGGAACCAGAACAAGAGCAAAGCAAGTGGCTTTAATCTGCTTTAACTGTTTGGTTAAACTGTGCTCTCCTGTGTAATGCACGCGTGCCCGTTGTGAAGGTCATATTCAGTAAACTTAATGTCACTGTTGACACGTTGTCCTCCCAGTTAGGACCGGTATCGGTCTCCCAGTTCTGGATTTCTTAACACTCTGGAGTCTTATCTGGGTTCTTATCCCAGTTAGTCACAGACAACTTCAGGAATTCAGTTACAACTCCTCGGGGAATTCAGCACATTTGGTCTTCACTCAAATGACCCCTTCCTTCAAAGCTAACTGGTACTTAGATGGTTAACATCTGGAAACATCTGGACCCAGCTCCTGGTCACGTCACTGAGGGGAAACTGACACAGCGAAACCTGGAGTCTGTGTTTGTGCTCGGAAGGAAAATTTGCTCCAAAAACAACCCCCTCAAAGTCGAGCGCGAAATATGTTGCAGCTCCTTAAACTCACCTTCAGCCTGTTGCCATGGATACCAGGTATGACAGCTGACGTCAGCCGATGCTAAAAGGCATTTGATTAATGATTTCAAACAAATCATGATGGGTGTCTCGGCTGCCGTCTTTCCACTTCATTGTTAGGTTTTTGTCAAACTGTTTGGCTTCATTATAAAATGTTTTTATTATTCTTTCTGTATGAATTATTTGGTGGAGACAGACTTGAAACTTGCTGCTGTTTTCTGCAGGAGGCACAGAGGGAGTTTCTGTTTTTTGCAAATCTTGCAGGCTTTCATATTATTTCCCCCTCAGGCAACGGTATGTTTGAGGTTTATTCTGTCAGGCCTTTAAAATCCTGTGAGTCATTGACGGATAATCTGATTTTGGAATACAAGTATTAAAAGGGAAGTACGGAGAGAAAAAAAAATGGAACCGTGCTGTGTAACAAAGGAAACTTTAATCATAAATGTGAGCAAGGACACGTTTCCTCATTCAGCAAAGCAGATTAAAAAGGGACGATTCTGAAACTTTAAATTGTTTTTCAACATTTATCATCACTTTTTTATCAGTCTTCCTGTGTAAAGTTATCACGGACGGAGAGTTTGCAGTCCTGGAGGGAGGATCCCTCACAATCCCCTGCCACTACGAGCCTCAGTATGCCAGCTATGTAAAGTATTGGTGTAAGGGGAGCACGAGGGAGTTCTGCACCTCACTGGCACGAACCGACGACCCCGGCCCGATCAACCCGGCTGAGGAGAGAGTGAGCATCTTTGACGACCCGATCCAGCAGCTGTTCACTGTGACCATGAACAACCTGAAGCAGGGGGACTCCGGGTGGTACATGTGCGGGGTGGAGATAGGCGGAGTGTGGAAAGCCGACGACGCCACTTTCACCTACATTAAAGTCATTCATGGTGAGTAAAACGACGCATGTTCGGCTGATGGCTCCATCTTTTCAAGGCCTCACGAGACGTTTCGATGGCGTTTTGTGCAGGCGTGTCAGCTGTGAACAGCAGGGTGAGCGGCGAGGAGGGCAGCTCTGTCACGGTCCAATGCCTCTACAGTGAGAGATACAGGCATTTAAATTTCCCTTTGATCAGAATTTCATTATTGTGCCAGTCTGAGAATCCACCGTGAGACCAGCTCTGATCGCATTATCAGTGAACTTTAGAAACACTGTTGTCAGCTGGAAATCTTTCATTCGCATCGAGTGCTGGTGGAAGATCAGGGTTTACTGACTCCCCTGTGTCTGGCTGCCAACAGAGAAAGTGAGAAGAAATGGTGTCGGAGCGGAGACTGGAGATCCTGCCTGTCGATCGGTTCTGCGGGAAGCTACGAGGACTCCTCAGTGGCCATCAGAGATGACAGAACTAGGGCTTTCACTGTAACCTTTAAGAAGCTGCGGATGACAGATACTGCCTGGTACTGGTGTTCTGCAGGGCAGCACAAGATAACTGTGCAGATTCTCGTCACACCACGACCCACTACCAGTAGGTTGATAAAGAAATCCTCAATGTACTTTGCTGTAAAACGTTTCCTTTTGTTTTAATTTAGGTCTGCAGCCATGAGAAAAACGAAATGCACCCTCTTTCAAATCTAGGGTTTTTCGTATCAGGGCATAATAAATGATCTGGTATTTAAATCTTACCTCAAGTGTACAAAACCACACCGAAGATTCTACCGTGCCATTACTTATCAAATGAATTTTTTTTCCAAAATGGAACATTTGTGTGTGGAAAAACATCCACAGGATTTAAAGTAAATGTAGCAGCCAGGTGTTGCTCATCAAATGCATTTTATTACTTGATCGTCATCAGTGTGACCATGTCTATAAAAGTAGAAGATTTGGCAGCTTGCTGCTCTGAAGCATACGTGTGTGCCTTAACACAATGCCAAGAAGGAAAGGCGTCAGTTATGACCTCAGGGAAGCAACTGTTGCTGCCCATCAGTCTGGGGAGGGTTAAAGGTCATTTCCAAAGAATTTAGAGTTCATCGTTCAAGTTCATGACAGGACAATCAGAAAGAGACTGAACAAGCGTGCCTCCTTTGGATGGGTTTCCAGGAGAAAACCTTTTCTTTCAAAAAAAAAAAAAATGTCAACATATAGTTTTGGAACAATGTATTTTGAATAGATGAGACCAAAGTAGAGTGCTTTACCCAAAATGCACAGGGCCACATTTTGAGAAATCCAAACCCAGCATATCAGCACAAACACCTCTGAAATGTCAAGCACAGTGTTAGAGGGCTGATGATTTGGGCTTGTTTTGCAGCCACGGGACCTGAAAACCTGCAGTCATTAAGTCGACCATAAACCCCTCTGTAGACTAAATGATTGTGAGTCAAATGTGAGGTCATCTGTCCAACAGCTAAAGCTTGGATCAAAATGAGTCATGATGCAACAGGACAATGATCCCAAACACAGCAGCTTATCTACAACAGCAAAGCACAGAATCAAGGGGTTGCAATGACCCAAAAAAAGTCCAGACCTGAACCTGATTAAAATGGGATCTTCAGAGAGCTGTGCAGAAACAAATGTATCCAAACCTCAATGAACTGAAGCAATGTTGCAAAGACGAGTGGGCCCGAATTCCTCTCCAAACATGTGAGACTAATAAAGTCATACAAAAAAAAAAAAAAAAATCTCAATAATCAGAGTTATTTCAGCTAAAAGGAGGTTTTACAAGCTGCTAGATAATGGGGTGGAACTGGTTTTTCACGTACAGCTTTTCCATTTTGGCTTTGTGGTTGTTTAATAAATACTTTAAAGGTGGAATCTGTTGGGTGTTTTTATACACTTGAGATTAGATTTTGATTTTATCAATATCTATATTTATTTTGTCCTTTGCTTGCCACCTTAAAGATTCAAAAGTTCTACTTGCATAGCTGCAGCGAGCTGACGACTCTTCTGAAACTAGGTCAAAGATGACAAGGAGGTTTCAAGCATCAAAGAAATAAAAGTGAAGCAGACGACTGTTTTCTATGATTAATGTCTTCTCGATTGGTTAAACTTGGACATGACAGAGCATTAAAAATGGGACTGAAATGACAGTTTAGAATCTGAAGGATCGTGTATCATTTCCATCATTTTCTATGGGTGATTTGTGTTCTCTGTCATCCATTTGCTTATTTTAACCAAGAAAAAGGTCTCAAAGTCATAAGCGCTGCAGGGACTTTAGCACACACTCAGACTAGTGCACTCAAATCTTAATGTGGAACAAATAAATCCTTTATCCAGCATAAGCCTAATGTATTTTTAAAACCTACCTTGAATCATAAAAGAAAATCCACTAAAATTACACCAGTATCCAGAATCTGGGCTCCCACAAACCTGTTAAACCTGGAGAACTCTTGTCATCTTGTCACCCAAAAATACAGAAAATTAAAGGCGTAGAGAAATTAATGTGGGAATTTTGTGACACAATCCTAACTTAACAATACTTCTAGTGATAGCTCAGATCCTTCAAAGTATGGTTTTGTTGAAAGATTATGAACAGTTAATCTACTAGCCGTTGTAGATAGCTCTTTCAACGGCCTCAGTTTGGAGAAATAAAGTCTAATTCTGATTGGATTGATAAGCTGGTGACCACAGTGGCTTGCTGCCATCTTTAAACAACTCCAATCTCAAAAGTGTCCCAAGAGTTCATGTATACTTTGTTTTATGAACCTTTACAAGTCTGGGAATTTTGAATTACTCCTTTAATTTGACAGAAATAATGTATTACTTGTGTTGGAAGTGCTACAGCTAGCTGCTGCCGCTATTCATGTTTGCAAATAATCATAGAAATCTAGATAAATAACCACTTAATGAAAAACTGGCCCCAGTCATCCAGAATTAAACATTTCTCCAAACTGGCATTGTTCCAAAAGATATCTACTGTAGGTAATATATTATTTGTTCCCAATGTTTCCACAAAACCCCAAATTATTTAGGTGATGGTGTGTACAATACTGTGAAGATCCCCTGGACGTTACATCAGAGCAGCAGAGTTTACCACAAACACAAATTGAGAGTGAAAGTTTCTGTAACCTTGAGGCAAAAATAGTTCCTACACCTCTACAATACTGGATAAATCTTACACAAACAGCGTGTTGCATCCCTCTTTTTGCCTGAGTTAGTACTTTTTTCAGCCAAAGAGGAAAAAATGTGATGAAGCTGGAAGAGCCATGCGGGCACCAAGACACACACACACACCCCCACACACACAGTCGTTGAAAAAAAAGAGCTCCCGAGGAGTAAAAAGCAAGCAACTGGCTGCTGTTCTATTAATGTTTCAAATGTTGCTTATTCCAACTTTAGTGGGATTAATATTTAATAGTTGGAAAATTCTGGGATAACTACAGCTATTAAACATTTAACCGGATGATAGCAGAAAATGAAAAGCTAGAGGATCTCTACAGTTATCATCCACCATCCCAAGTGTAATATCAGCCTGAATTATAAAACTGGTAGTCAGAGTTAAGAGCGCCTTCACTGCAGGCCTATAGAATAACAAATACGTATTTATTAAAACGTTCCTACAATTTACAGTGTTATTGTTCTGTTCAGTCTATTGTAGTTCTCCTGAATAAGCACCAAAGATCATTTTAAAGAGCTTTTATTTATTCAGTCTATTTCAACCTGTATTTTCTTTTAATAAACAGTCTATTCAGTCTATGCAGTTACAATAAGTGGAATTCCCTTGTTTTAACGATCTAAAATATAATCAAGTCATGGTGTATTCTATAACAGTGTGGATATTGCTTGTATTGCTTTCTGAGTGATGTTAGCTGCTTATCCCGCTTCCTCAGTATGTAAACTTCTGACCACAACCAGATCTGAGAAACCTTGCTGTTTTTGTAGCTCACTGCCAAAAAGTGGAAGGTGGGAGGTTCATTTGCATGTTGTATTAGCAAATTATCTCATAAACAACTGGATGGATTTCAAAGAAACTCTCAGAAAACAGTAATTAAAAAAAACAAAAAAAACAAAACTACAACCTATTAATTTTAGGTGCCAACTCGATTCAAGATGGCTGCCACAATCAAGTGACTTTAAAATACACAAAAAACAGTTCGACCTCAGCCAGTTTAGAAGGTATTTAGCTAAAACTTGGTGTGTTGGTAGCTGAGAATCATCCTCAACACATACTCCAAGTCCAAGTGTTACACATTGCACAAAATTTTTGTCTAAAGCTGTCAATAACTGTTGGAGCCAACCTTGTTTTCCTGTTAGCAAAATATCTCATGCTCTATTCTACAGATTTTATTGGAACTTCCTGAAATTAATTACTGACTGTATATCTACAACTGATTAACTTTTGGAGTCAACTGAATTAAAGATGGCTGCCACAGCCAACTGATCCTACAAAACCTAAAAATGGCTAAGACTCACTCAGTTTTACAGCTAATGAGCTCAAATTTGATGTAGTAGTCACTGAGAATCATCCCCAACACATATGTTGAGCACTAACAGATTAAGCAAGAGCTCACGATATCATGTGAGATTACAAATAGTATAACAGAAACAGTATAACTCCATCATTTCCCAAAAATGATTTGAGATTATAACCCTGACACTAAAGGCGGTGAGCAATATGCATTCCTTCAAGAAATTCTAGGCTTTAAATTTAAAATTAGTTTTGCCTTTAGGAGCAATTGTAGTTGCTTTGTTGTTGCATGAATACATTTGGCGTTCGCAGCGAATTGGATCTTGTTTCTTGGGCGATGACACTGACATTGATTTTGTTTTTGCCGTTTGAAATGCAGCATCCTTTCTGACAATGTAACACAGGTTTCATGCTTTCAGCACATGCACTCATGGCTTTAGAAAATGACATATTGTCATTAGAGCAGACTTTGAGCCTTCAGCTAAACCACTCAGTCCATCCTGATAAGAATTTATCATCACTGTCAAAATGAACTGGTGATAATAAATGACAAAACACAAAACCCCGATCTTTCATGTAGGTTATTCTAGGTCATTTTAATTATAGGAGTGTACCACCGAAGGCCTGGATGTGAATCACACAAAATCACAAGCTGGACCATTGTTGTTAGCCAGAAAGCCTCTGTGATTGGCAGGTTTAAAAATAATGAAAATTACATCCTTAAAGCTAGATTTGTTAACATTTTCAATCAAAGATCTTGACATTCATGTTGCCAGTTGAGACTTTTAACTATCAAAAATATGGTGCTTTGTGTGGACAAGAAAAGCTCAGTTTTGTGTTTGGTATTAAGTCCTATAATCTACTTAAATGAGATGGAGATGATTTCAGGATCAATATGAACAGCAGAAGCTCTCAGGTCTGAAGTTGTGTGTGCCATCAATTATTTAATCTCATCTATCAAGAGTATTGATTATATAAACTCATTTTATTACTGCTACAGAGACCCTCTAGTGCCTGTCATGATACTTCATTTATCTTCTTGATGTTTACTATCTACAGCTCTGTTGTCTGTTACATCTCCACACGCGACAAGTCGGTCTGTGGTACACCTGCCTCCACCCAAAGCCATCACTAAGGAGCCCTGGAGCAGCAACAGGTAAGACCCTGCACTTCGTGATTACCACATCTTTAGCTACAAGGAACTAGAAAATGTCTGAAGAAAATCTGAATCGTGCCAAGGTAGCTAAAAAATCAACATCAACTTTGTAATAATTTAAGATCAAGTGCCCACATTTCAATATATAAACTATAAAAGGCATGTAAAGAGAACCAAGATCAAAAGAAATGATAAAGCTGCTGCCAGTGGCTCATTAGGGTCATCACAGTAACTCCCTGATAACACACTTAAGACAGGTAGACAGAAACAGACTCAAAAGTAAGCCTCGAACAAATAGTCACTGCACTTTTTGGAACTATGAGCTATATTTTTAAAAAAGCTTGAACTGTGAGCAGAAGACTCAAGTAATCACCCATGTGAAGTTTCATGTTTCTACAGTGTTTTATGTAGGAGTGATGACAAGTAAAATGACCATTTACTTCCAGTTTTGACAAGAATATTTTGAGCTAAAATATAAGTGAAGTCTGTGGAAGCGTGAGTGCGTGATCTCCGCACTCTGAAGGGATTTGTGAGAAAACTCCAGGTTCTATAACTGCAGGAGACACGCTGGGTGAAAGAAGACAAAAATATCTACGTTTTGATACATAATATGTGTATGTACTAAAAAAGCTGCAGGATAAAAAAAGGTTTGTTTGTAAGATTTTGGAAAGTTTAGACAGCTCAAAAGTTAGACATCATCAAGGGTAGAAAAACCTACAAAAGTCATACAAATTACTATTTCTGTAAAAATGATAAAAACATCAAAATGCCAGTTCAGCCATGGAAAGCCTGCGGTGAACTATGTCTGAGCTATAGAGCTCCAAAGAGGGCAGGGTTTTCTCATTCACTTCGCCAAATTGTCTTTGTTGTGGATAAAAAAAAGTTTCTCACAATTTTTTTGTGAATTTCGTGCACGTCATACGATGTACCTCTACTAAAAAGTCACACCGCACCATTCCTGATTGAGCCGCATGTTTTGATGCATAATTTGCATTATTTTTTAAAGCTGTGGTGCTGGAAAACAAACAAACACACTGAACAGAATAGTAATAAGGGTGCTTCAGTGCATGCATTGGCGCCCTTAATGAGAACCTCTTAGACGGGCTTTGTGTCTGTGTTTCAGTAACATGCTGGCATCTGTGGTAGTGTGTGTCTCAGTCATGTTCATTGGGGTCATGGCCGTCTTCTCCAGAAAGTTGTGGAAGATGCACAGTAAGACAACTGGTTTATTTGAATTTTCTATCTATGTCATAAATCTGTAAAACCCTATAAACAAAGTAAGAAACTTGGAAAATAAAATGATGACTATCCATTTTCAGAGAGCAAGCTTTCGCCAAGTGAAACTGAAAAGTTGAACGCTAAATTCATTGTAAGCTCCTTCATCTGTCATCTTTGATTGATCCTGTTTAAATACATCATTAGTAAGGATATCATCAGTAGCTATAGTACTAATGCTTCTTTTTGTCTCCTAAAGGACTACCCAAAGGATGTAGGTGACTTCCAAAATGCTGCTGTCATTTTCCTTAACAAGAATTCACAGGATGTGTTTTGAGGGCCATCAGAGTAATGTTTTCTCTCAGTAATTGAATGTAATTCTTGTCCTAATCTACTGCAAACAACATGCACTAAAGTTCTTTTATATCACGTACCATACTGTCATTAAAACAACAGTCTGCAGAATTCACAGAATACAAATGAAACCAGTTCACAGCATTGGTTTGGCTCAGATAATAATAAGGACATCAGAGTATGCTCTTTTCCATGCTGTGATCTGATGAGTTCCCTGTATTTCATGCACATTGTTTTTTGTTTTTTTTCAATTCAGTGTGGCTATTTAATTAAGCACAGTATTTTTGTCCGATATAATCTTTTTATTCATTAAAGTACTACTCAAAAATCATACACATTGATTATTTATTCATTAAAATTAAGATGGCATCACTTTTTTTTCCGAGACCCATAATATCCTTATGACGGGTCTATTTATTATCTTATGTTCTCTTGCATAAAAATTGTTTTGCTTGTTAAAGACAACACAGAGGAAATGTTCGTCGTCATAATGGGTATATTGCTCACTAATCCAGTTTTTAGAAACAATTTTCATGTTTGTGTTCTGTAGATTGATGTACATTAAGAACTAACAAAAGATTTTGTCTCTAGAAGCAAGTTTAAATTTTCTGGATTTCTGAAAATGACAGCTTGGAAACATTTCCCATCACACCAGCCCATTTATAATCAAATCATGCTGTTTTGGATTAAACGACATGGAGACATTCATGAAGTATGCGCCATATCTTGATCTGCCACAACATTATGTTATGATGCAATATTGCACAATTTCATGCAATCTGTATTTTAGCTTAGTTTTTGTGTTTGCTAAGGTTGATTAGCTGTGATGGCCATCTTAAATTGCTTTAACTCCAAATAGTAATTAGTTGTAAATGTGCATTCAGTGATTACTTTCTGAGAGTTTCATTAAAATCCATTTGGTGGTTCGTGAGGTATTTTACTTACATTACAGACAATCAAACTCACACCCACACACAGGCAACACAATATCGCTCACCTTTTGCCTTTCAGAGATGTGCAATAACTAAAATGCAGAAGCTCCGATTATCTTGTACCTGATGGGGTAACAGCTTACAGAGTATCCGAGTGATCCTAACCAGTTCCTGCAGCTCTGTGTTGATGAGTTGGAAGAATGTAAAATGGGCAACCAACTGAGCAACTCTGACAAGGGTTTAAATGTGATGGCTGGAAATCTTGGCAGGTTTTGTGACGTCTCCCTGCTTGGTTGACCCAATGTGACCCAGGGATTCTGTGAATTAGCAGGGGTGTCATGGTCACACAAATCAAACCTGTGGCTCCTCACATGGGAGCTACTGTAGAAGTGGCAGCAAGAACTGAAATAACATGCAAAGCATATCGTTGACTGCAAATGGATGAGAGGCTCCATGTTGACCCCAATCTATTGCTGAAAGCACCAATGGAGTGGTGGTGTTGGGGGTGGGGAGCATTTCCAGAGGAAAAGGGTGACCCAGACTACTAAACACATTTTTTGTGGACTCTTCATCATGTAAAGAGTGGGAGTTTTTTCAAAGGAAACGTGGCAACATATATGAAAGGAAGATGGAATGTGTTGGAAAACGTGTGCAGTAAAGCCTTTAGTGCCATGTAGAATGCTGTTTCAATCAATTCCTGGACCCCTTATCAATCAAATCTATGCCTCCCATTTGACCAATGTTTGGAATAGTTTTATTTATTATATTTTTTATTATGACTAGTAAATACCAAACCAGCACTTTGATAAAAAGAAAAAAAGGGAAAACAGTCAACGTTGGAGGAAAATGACCAATTCTTACAACTGTAATGCCAAACTTGTCACCTTATCAAATAAAATACTGTAAAACATTAGTCATTCAGCAACAATTTTAATGTTTTTTTTCCCTCCTGATTTACCTTTTAATCTAACTATATTTATTCATTAAATACAGAGAGGTGATAGTTTTTTTCCCCAAAGAAATAAGTCAGACCCGAAAGGGATAGTCTGGTCAATTTTGAAGTGATGTTCTGTCAGATAGTTATCGATAGTTTGGACCCTATCAGCTGTGACATCAGTCATAGAGAAAGAGGCAGAAGACTTCTGCCCTTTTCTTCATACTCTGCGGCTGATGTTATGACTGATAGGGTAATAACTTCTGATGACTCTCTGACAAAACAGCTCTTCAAAATTTACCAGACTATCCCTTTATTTTTATTTTTCATTTTATTTATCTTTATTTTAAACAGTCAAATATAGCGAAAACATATTGAGAGCTATTGTTTTTTTTGAAGGAGTTTATCTCCTTATACTAATTGTATTTTAATTAAATGAACAATTAACACTAGAGATGCTGCTGAAAAATTAATGAACCATTTAGGTCCAATAAAAAATGCCCATGTGTGCTGATTGGTAGTTATTATGGTGCCTTGTTAGAGAGCAAGAGAGAGAGAGAGGGGAAAAAAACAAGCTGGAAATAAATCAACCCAGATGGATCATTAATATGGGATAATAAATCTTCTAAAGCCAGTGGGACAAACATGAGAATTTCACTTTTTGTTTCATTCTTAGGACCTAAAAATCTGCTTTTTCTCAATTACATCCTGGGAAAACGACCAATTAACAAACTCTGGCATGAAGTGAGATCAAGATCTAATGATGCAATGAAGCGGACATATTTAGGTGGTGTAATAATTTTAGAGTGGAAAGAAGAAAACTGAGGCAGATTACATTAGGACTTCACAAATTCTCTCTGGAAGAATCCCCTCTCCCTTTTCATGCTTGAGTTGGCTCGTTCTGTTAATGAAGCGCAAACAGCATGTTGGAATTGTAAATTGAACAAGCTAATGAGACTGCCAACACGGCTGCTGAGGTACGGGTCCACTCAGTCCTGAATAATTTAACATCACTGTTTGGCTCACATTATTGTTAGATGGTGCATGTTCACCTGCATCTGTTAGCTCCTTAGATTTAATAGCGTGAAAGCTGAGTCAGCAATCACACTATTGTTTTCCTGCTCATAGTTTGCCATCTGGTTTTTGCAATCAAACTACTCCTGCATACATTGTGATACTTTAACTGTTATCAAAACATTCAGTTCAGGAGGGAGTTTTTCTGCTATGGCTTCTATTTTTTGTCATTTCAGTACTTTTAAAAACATTGAGATCTCTTCAGTTTCTTATAAACATTATTTCCTTTGTCTGCTTTAGCATACTTGTTCTGTCTTCTTATGCTCCATTAAGTACTGTTTTGCTGATTGTGGCTTTTAGTTATGGTTTTGCACATTTTAGCCTTTAGTCAGGACTTTGCAACATTTAGTTTTCAGCTGTGATTTTGCTAATTTAGACCTATATTTTCTGTTTTACTAGTTTTAGCTTTTAGCTACTGTTGTGCTTGTTTTGGCTTTTATCTATTGTTTAAGGTTTTCTCCACTGCTTTGCTAATTTTAGCTTCTGCTCTGTTTGTTTGAACTTCAAAGATTCAGCTAACAATTCATACCTCAAAGAAATTTCAGCAAAGTCCTTCAGCATTCACGCTGCATTTTCAGAGAAAATGCAATTTTTGTACTTCCAGGCTGTAATCTGTTTTCTTGTATGATCTGTAAGCCACAAGAGACATTTTTGTTATGTCCAGAGTGGACTTTTGGGCTATTTTTAGATGAATTCCTGCAGAAAATGTTCAATATCAGCCATTGAGCATACAGCCCCACAGTTATTAATGCAGACTCTGTGTGCAGTGGTAAAGGTGTCCGAACAAAGGGAACCGGTGCATTGTGCTGCTGCTGTCACCTGGGAGTTCTTGGAAAATGCAGAGATCAGCAAATAATGCTCAGAGGTAATGCTGCAACCATTTTTTTCCTGGAGTATTGCAAAAGCCTAGCTCTTTTGTTAACCATCTCCCAGTAAATCCGTATTTCGAAGTCTAGTTTTAGCATTTCAAACTGATTATTGTGATGATGCTTTTGCCCATGTCTGTTTAAACTCTCAAAAAGGAATCACTGGATGTACATCTACCACTGATTAAGTTTTGGAGTAAGCTCCATTCAGGTAGCTGTCACTGCTAAGTGACCTTAGGAAACCCAAAAATGGCTACAACTCAGTCAAAGTTACAAATATTGAGCTAAAATTTGCTGAGGTAGTAGCTGATTTATCCCCAATTTGTACTCCAATTACAAACTAATGGTGCAATATCTGTTTTTAAAGCTTTGCCTTTAACTATTGAAGTCAACTCTGTCAGTCTGATAGCAAAATGTCTTATAAAACACTTGATGAAATTTACTGAACACTCAGAAAGTGTTCATTAGATGAATGTCTAAATTTAGGAAACAGACAAGTGGCTATAGCTTGCAGATACTGAGCTATAATTTGTTATGGCAGTAGCTGAGAGTAATCCTCAACATATACTATGAGAGCTAATAATCTCACATAAGATGGTGCATCACATCATTTTCAAGGTTTGACCAAAACAGCTATAACTTCCTCCTTTCTCATCCTAACACAATCTTATTCTAAAACTCTGGCATAAAAGGCGATTAAGGACCACTAATCTGGTTTGAACTTGGTCTTTTTTTTTTACAGAGCCACTTTTCACTTTTACAATAAAGAACTCTAATTTCACTAGCACTAACCTGGTAAAGTAATTGTCCCAAAGGTTAACTCAGACTTGACCCTTATACGGAGAGTTCTCTCTTTTACTTCATTCGCTTTCATTGCCTTTAATACTAATTAAGCTCTTGTGTTTCTGCGCCGCCGTTTGTGATTGCGATTGTTCCGTTCGTGGATAAACTTGCAAAGAGTTCCATTTGTAATAACACGGTAATGTTCATGAATCGTTGCCATTCTCCCGAGTGATTAAACGCATCATAGTTTGTAATAGGATTTGTCCTTTTTCACTGAATGTAATTTTCAGTTAAATTAAATATTTGAGGTTATATACGAAGGGCGGTGTTTAATCATGTAGAACACCAGTGTCGGAAATGATTCCCAAATGTTCTCATTTCCGAACCGCTCATTCCAGTATCACACTTTTGCTCTTATTGCTTCCTTTGAATCATCTATGAAGGGTGCAGTTATACTCTCTGTGCGTGTTTGTTGTAATTCATAGTGTTGGATTCTGCATCTCGTAGATGTCTCTGTTGTGTCTATTCAGTGTTACCAAGATCCATCATTAATCCTAATGCATTTCGAGCTGAATCAGTTCTGCCACTAGATGGAGGTCAACGCTGCATGAAATGCGTTCTTTCCATTATCTATTGTTGGGGTCTGCGTGTCCGTTCAAGCACAGAAAAAGGTTTCTTTGTTTTTCTATCCTAATGGCTCGTACGGTGAAGAAGACGAGCAGGAGGCTGTTGCTTCTCCCCACAGAGCTCTGTCAAGCAAAGTCGAGCGTTCCAACATCTTAATATTCAAACTATCGCCTTTGCTTTTCATTCTGAAAACATTCCAGTTCCTGCTCGTGTCTACATGCATTATAAATTGCATTTCTGTATCCTTTCCCTTGAGTCCCGCCGTTTGCGGGAAACAACAATCAATAAATTTCCCCTCACCTTGTGCACAGCTGCTGCAGAAAATAATAAGGCATCAGTTTGAGACATGGAGTCCCAGAGCTGAAGGATAGGGCTCTTCTGTGCTCTGTAAGTATTTGTATGAAGGCCGAATGTTAGACAAGCACAAACGGTCAACGATAAATGCTGCACTTTGCTTCTTCAGGCGAGGTCGAGTGGACAGAAAAATAAGAATACATCATTAATAGAATAAAACTAAATAGATTACTTGTAAAATACATGGAGGCTCTGGACATCTTGCTATTCATAAAAAAGTGTTTTCTAAAAACACTTGTTTACGCTGCTAAAAGGCACCAAAGATGTCGATGTATTAATTCATTAACACATTGCATAATTTCACATGCAGACCAGAATCCTGATCTCTATTCTAAAGATAACAGCAACAAAAGAATACAAACCTGTTCATACGTTCTGTAATTACCTCGCTTTCGGAAGATCACGAGCACAGATAATCAGCTTTATCTTTTGTCATGTGAACGTATTTGATGGGAACAAAACCTGAATAAAGCTCAGACCTGGAATTTTGTTCACTGTGAGCCTTGCAGAGAGAGATGAATAAATCAGCCGTGTCTCTAGAGTGATGGTACATTAAAAACAGAGCAAAATAATGTTGTCTCTTGATAATAGAGAACCTTCCCAATCCTTTCTCGATCCTGCTAAAGTGTCAAGGCTGGAAATGAAAGGTACAGACTGATCTTTCTGTGGAGCTGCTGATCTGAACTCCCCTCACCATGTTCTTTTTGAAGAACAACACAGGCCGACAGACTTAAATATGTTTGCTTGACATGAATACACTGAGTTTAATTTGGTGAAAGGATCTGGGCCAACAAAATCTTTAAGGACGGACTCAGATATCAACCTGTGTTGATTGAACTAATGTAAAATTACTTGTTAAATGAGTGCATTTATCTTCTCTAAGTCTTGTTGAGTTTATATATATATATATATATATATATATATATATATATATATATATAATTATAATAATAATAATATATAATTTACCAAGATTGAACTATCAGAAAGTATTTATTCATTCAACAAGACTGTTTCACTAAAAGGTTCAACACTCTGTGAATTCAAATCAATCTGATTATACCTAATAAAAGAAAAACCTTTAATGAGGAAAATTAATTTGACCCTCTTAATTAAAATTAATCAGAATTAGCCTGAATAAAAAAATTGACTACTCCCTTGGTAGATTAAATTATAACAAGTAAAGCCCTGTATATAGTGCTTGGATATGCTTTTAAACAAATATTTTGTTACCTTGTTTATCTATTTATTTTTTTAACAAAAATGCTAAAGTACCCATGTTGGTCCAGTAGGTGGTGAGAACAGCGACATTAACGACATAGTAAAATATGAAGAAAAAAATATTTTTTTGGATTGGCTCATTGACATGCACATTGAATTGAGCGCAGCATCCACATAACCTGGTTCCAGCAAGTTCTGCCCCCTCTGTTTAAACAAACTGGATTTTGTGAAAAAAAAAAAAAAAAAAAAAAAACTTTAGATAAATATTCTTTTTTGATAATTTGATTCTTGATGATTCACATATTTCTTACCTTTCTGCTGTATGTCTAAATATGATTGTTTCTAATACATTTAGCTGTAGTTAGTAATTTCATGCCTAAAGGAAAGCTCATATAACACTATAATTGTGTGCCAGAGAGTAGGCGGAACTTAAAGCCCTTCAGTCCTAGTGCACAGACTCTGGTTCCAAAAATATGACAGAGAGAAGGCAGGGACACCAGTGTTGTCAACTCCTCAGAAAAAAAGTAGCTAGAGCTGTCCTAAAAGTCACTAGAAGTCGCAAAATTCAGTCCTCACCTGATTTATATATTCAGCCATGTGTATGTAATTGTAAAGGACACTGCAGGACAGAGGAATAAAGTGACAAAGAGTGAGTTAAAACACTGTGCTAAGGACTACAAATGAACTTTCTTTCTGTCAGTTCTTGCTTTTTTAATGTCACGAATCCAGCTCTCCTCCCTTAGAGTTGGACCAGCAGAGTTATTTTAGTGCAGTGATTAATTTTAGACAAAGACAATTTTACAGTTATGTCTCACCGTGACTGAGCCAGGGAACATGTCCCGCTCTGCCTGCAAGTGGGAGGGACACTGCAAGACGACTGTGCCACCGGTGAGTGCTTTATGGTTGGGAATGGGCTCACTGCAGCCCATTCCCAAAAAAATGGTACTGTTTTCAAGTCAGAGTCTCCAAATGTCTTCAATAACACCAGAAAGAGTTGCTTTATTTGTCACTAGTCACTTTTTTGAAAAAGAAGTCACTTAAAGGTTTGATTACTCGCTAAATAATGGCTTCATCTTGAAGAAAAGCTATAAAAATCTGTGGACATTTTTCTTTTTTTTTACATTTTATTCAACTAGTTTTGTTTTATGACAAAATCATGGATGAAGGAACATAAATGGTCTCTTTATTTACCTTTTATTTTAGCTTTAAGGCTCTGAGTTACAAGCTTTCAGGCTCTTATAGTAATCCCCAAGGTTGTTTTATTACAGCGAAAACAGGAGCACCTTGAGTCACAGACATAGCTGCTTTCAAAGAGACATGTTGAAAGCACATTCTCTGCCAGAATAATGGGATTCAGAATGAGCCAAAATATTACCTTCCTGAAGAAGAAAAGCTTCATTTTCATATGTGTGCTAAATCGAAGCACATACATTGATTTGCTTCTCCACATTTATGCCTTCAAACGAAAATATTTCCACCTGCTTTTTATCCCCTGACTGTAGTCTTAGATTTTGATTTTCAAAAGGATAAATGTGTGGAAGGCACTGCATTTGTCTTTTAAGGATTTGACATGAAAACTAATTCTAGACCCACATTGAATCTTGAACAATAATGCATCCCACCATTCGTTTGTTTCCACAGAAATCACAAACGTTAAGGTCAATCATGTTATATCCGTAGGTATTAAATGTGATGACAGTTACTGATTGGTTCTTGGTAGTCTTCTGGAGTTCAAGTTCAATAATTTGTCCTACTTACATTAAGGACATTAGTTTTTATGCTTTCAGATGTAACAGGTCCCAAGCAGCCACAGAAACATTATGGTGAGTTTTACCATAGCACATTTACTTTAAAGTATTTTTTAAGGGCAGTAAAAAGCTTTTTGCAAATTCAGAGTGGGCTTAAAGCAGTTTGGATCTTTTCAAGTGGGGTTCTGTAGGAAGGTTATGAGTAATAATATTGAACGGCGTCAGTTTGTCAATTCTGACAGCTCGACGAGCTAACATCTTGTTCGAGTGTAGCGAAGATCAAAGTTGAGTCAAAACAACTCATCTCAAAAATTTCCTTGTGGTTTATCTAAATGCTATTCTATCAAACTTTACAATCGCACCAGTTTCACATTACACAATTATTTAGATCGAAGTCTATGGTATTTTGTTAGTAAAAATAGCAAAACGTTGTTTAAAAGAAGGCAGCAGCCTCTTTATATTAGCTAGTGATGGGTAGATGACGCCTCATGGAGTGTGTGTCAACGCTGTGTTGTATCATTTAATGGTGACATCTGCTGAACTTAAGAAATCATTGCAGGAAGTACAAGTGAAAATGTGAAATTAAAGTGAAAATTGTGTAAAAAAAAAATTTAGGACATAAAAGTGCTTGTGAACAAACACATAACAGGGTTAACACGTTTTTATTGAGGAACAGGTTTTTGCAGCATGTCGGGGCCAAAAGGGATTTTGTCTCTTTGAGACCAGTTCTACTGCTTTCGGGAAAACACTTTCACATGGTACAGAAGAGGAGGGAGTACATAAAAATTTCATTGCAAGTTTGTAGAGGTGCAGATAAGCGTGTTTCTGATTCTTCCAATATCCCAAAGGATTCTGTGTTCTTGATATGTTGCCTGAAAGATACCACTGAACAATGGCATTCATCCTGCTTTCAGAAACTGATTTCCCTTAAAACATTTACCTTGTTTTCCATTATCAGATCAAAATGCTCACAGGCTGGAGAAAGTTTCCTCTTTCTCAATGGTTGCAAAGTATCCATTTCAAAAATCCAATAAAGTGAAAATAGCAGCTCGAAAAACAGCATGCAGCCAAACTCTCCTATCCTCCGTTTGGCACAAATGCAAATGTTTCCTAAGTTTCCTTTCCTGATAAACTCAATTTGGCGCCTCACTGCCATACAACACAGCAGCTGTATTGGTCATATGATTTTTCTTAAAGCCATCCAAGCACCGATACAGGATTTTTCTCTTTGTTGGACCCATCATTTGTAATGGCTGTTAGCGCATCCGTCTGGTCAGAATTAAACTCTGTTTCTCCAAACTTAGGTTGATTAAAGAGCTATCTACAGCAGGTAAGACATTAGTTACTCATAATGTTTCCACAGAACCATACTTCAAAAGATCTGAGCTATCCATATAAGACCAAAAAAAAACCTTAATTAATTAAACTATAAAGATTGAACTAATGAAATTATTGTAATTTGTTAGCTTACCTTCTCAACATAACTAAATCAAAAAACAATATCTTACTATCCTTGCTAAAGTAAACAGGACAAATAGACATGCAAAATAAATGGCAGCCCACTTCTACAAACTCTATATTATTAACATGACAGATGTTCTAACCCAGAAAGATGTGTGTGGCTGGCTGGGATGAATTCCTCTTTTCAAGCGGCACCATTTTATTAAAGCCAATTCACATTCAGCTTCAAACCCAGTTCACTAATCACGGATACCTGCACACTACAATTTACATACATACTTGATGGATTAAACTGCTCACATAAAAAAATATCTGGTAGTCATTTATTGAATTTTTGTTCATTTGGTATCCACTTTAGGCTGTTCCTTTGCAAAATTAGAATAATACCCTCTCTCAGGGCATAATGTAAAACCGGCAGCAAGTTTTTCAATTAGCTCTGGCAGTGTTTGTCACAAGAGGCCCTTTACAATTTTAATGAAGCCACGGGACCCGTCTCAGATCACAACCTCCTCACACTAACACAGAACAAAAGATACAAGGCTAAACAAAATAAATTGCGTAGCATTTTTATTTATTCATGCCTCAGTGTCGACACATATCAAGACCGTTATTATGTAAGATTAATGTTGAGAGCCACTGGGGGGGGGGGATGGGTGTTCTTGCATAAACAATAATTAGCTTTGTCGTCAGTAAAAATAAGCACATGAACAGTTTATAGTGAGCTGTAAATATAACTTATAATGTGTTGCCAACATTTATTTTATCTTCTCCTGACTTTAAAAATAAAAAAAAATACTAAATACATTTTCAATGGCAGCTGCTTTTTTGTGTCACAGGAAAAAAAACGCCAGAGGAGAAGAGACTGTTTTTGACCATTTACTTACGGGGGCTGTGTCATGGTTCAGATCCTTCCAAAATGAGGACTGTGATTTTAAATGTCGTTGCCAGCGTGGAGCAGCATTCCCGCAATCTGGCCTAACTGGGTCAAGAAGCATTGTGTTCTCATCTTCTGCAGAAAATGCACAGCGATAACAATGGGGCCTGAGAGCTGACAGAGGCCCGTCGTGAATATGATGTTCACTATCTCTGCTGTCCAGAAAAAGAAAGCAGAAAAAAAAGGACTGAACTACTCAACACGATGTTCCATAACTGAACAAATAACTATTCCCTCAGTGAAAGAAATAGTTTTATTTTAGCGCACAAATAGTGCACCAATGCCAAACAAAAGGCCATCTGTTCGCAGGATTCTGCGTTTAAATTGTGAAACTTCAATGGAACTCTGGAAATGCTGAGCAATGTTATCCTGCCAGTTTTTGGGTCTGACTTGAATTGCAGACTGCACTGCACTGCAAACTGATCAAATCTTTACCTTTAGTTTTTATTATTTTCTTTTACTCTGTGTTAATGTTTACTTGTCATTAAACGAAACACAATATGAACTGAGTCGTGTGCGACAGCTTCTCTGCGAGACTGATGATGCTGAAGAGAAACACAAGCAGGGATCAATATCTATTTCACGCTTCTGTAGTACCGTTTGCAACAAAACTATTTATTCTTGCAACAACTCAATTTCGACCCTTTCCGTGTGCATGCGGGGATATTATGGTGAGTTTGGTAATTTAGACACTGATGATGCCTGTGGCTCTTTTGTTACAGTTCAGGTACTCTTCAGTACTGATTTCTTGTGAACGCAGCTCAGGCTCAGCAGGGTCTGAGCGTTTTCTGGCACATGCCCCGTGGTCCTCTTGAGTAACTTTGCCATTTCAGACCTCTCTGTTTAATCTATAGGCTTTTCAAGCGTGTCCCTGATAGATTCACTTAGCAGCAGGCATGGCATTTGCATTTTGTTGGAGGCTTTGCTTATTAACACTTCAAGACAAACTGCATTGCAAGATTTTCGTTGTCAGGTGTGTTCCCAATAACTCGCAAGCCATCAGACGTCTGACTGGCCCGGCTCGTGGTGTTGATTGGCTTACACAAGTCTCAGCAACCCTGATGTAATTTATCAGAACATATCAGATTCTCTGTTGGTTCGGAGCTGCCCTGAAGGAGTTATATGATGGTGTTCCATAACAGAAAGTGAAAGTGCTGTTTACATGTCCAAATGTAATTTTTTTTTGTTCCCTGGGAACTCAACTCTAAGAATGGCAGTGCTGGAGCATACCTTAAATTAACAGGCTTTACGTTGTGCAGCAATAATGTCTTTACTAGCAGCTTTATCAGGTCTACTGTTCAAATTATACACATCTGATGCCTGTTAGCTCTTACGATTGTAAGTTTTATTGTTTATTGTTTTTTTCCTTCTTTTAATGTTTTTTTTGTTCCTTGTAACAGTAAATTGCTTTAAAGTACCACAGTGACTGGAATCACCTAAAAAGAAGGATGAACCTTACAGTGTTTAAGGGATAGTTTAGATTTCTGAAGTGGAGCCCTGTGAAAATGTTATGACCAAATAATATCTTACCTGTTGTAGCTCTTTGAACAACATCAGTTTGGAGAAAGAGGTTAAATCGGACCAGATGACGAGCTAACCAAGAGGGGCAAGGCCAAAGTGGATCAAATGTCAAAACTTGGGTAGCGATATAAAAAATGCTACCTTTTGAAGGTTAGTTTCATATTACGCTGTTATTCCAGCAGAAGCTTTATGATATTTTAGCTAAAAGTTCTTCAAGCTGATTGAAACTTTATTTCTCCAAATGTAGGTCATTCAAAGAGCAATCTACAACAGGGAAGATATTATTGTTCATATACTTTCTACAGAACCCCACTTAAGAAGATCTGAACTACTGGTTTAGGGGAACAGCATGGCATTTATTTTATATGTACTGTAGTGTTATTTTTTCAACTTCCAGATATAATGCTAATGCCTCTACGGGGTGCTCTGCAAAACAACCAAACTTTCTTGCCTGTAATGTTTTTTATAGTATAAGAACTTAAGTCAAGTCCAATTTATAATCCGTTTAAAAAATGACTCACTCTTTTAGAAAGGAAATTTTTCATTTCCTATGTGATCTAATATTAGCACATTTTTTCCTTGTCGTACAGAACATAATGTCACAATGTGTCCTGGTGGGTGAAAACTTTCCGTGCATGTAGCACCATTTCTGCACTGAGTTTTCTTCTCTCCGTTTGTGCATACTCTGGGCATACTGCGTCTCTGCACAGGCAGCCTAGCTCATTTGTGCGGATTGCATTTAATATTCAGCCCCTCGCATTTGCTTTATTGCAAATATCTTTTATTGCACAACCTTATACAACGCTTTGCATAAGAATAACATTATTTTTTGATAAAGGGAACACTGATTCAGTGCCTCCAGTGACAAAGCAAATGGTTTTCTTGTTCGCATCTGTTTCCAGTGCTCCTTTTATGTTGGTGGTCAGCACAGAACTGAGCAGTGCATAAAAAAAAGGCAACCTCACTGTTCGCTGTTCAGTGGCTCCATATTTAGCAGTTATCAGAAGCACAGCCAAGGTCTGCAATCTCATTCAGCTGCTCGCATTTCTCTATGTGACATTCATCTGCTGCAGGATGATGGGAAGGAAGCAGCCACCGTGACGGTTAGGGATGAAGGACACACGCTGGAACTGGAGTATCATTTACATCAGGGTCACAAAGGCAACCCCTGCCTTTTCACACTATATACTGTCTTCTCTTTTCCATTTAAAAAAGCCCTTGAATTTAAGACAACATTTAGACTAAACGGTCTGTTTTTAAAGAAAGAAGTAGAAGTAATCAAACTTTATGTCAAACTTTGCAAATAAACACACAGCCTACTGATGGCTGCGGTTTAATGCAATAACTAAAAGTAATTACAGCTCAGGCAGAGAAGAAGCAGAACCACTGTGGAGTTGAAACATCACTTTCATTATATTTACTGTATAGAAGTAAAACCAAAATAATTAGCTTCTAATGTTAGCTGCCAAGCTGTTAATAAATCCAGACAGGCAGCAATGCATGATGGTCTATGAATGATTTATTATGTAGTAAACAGGTTGATATTTCAAACTCAAGAGTAATTTACTAGGTCAGTAATCTGCTGTTGGTCTGTGCCTGGCTTGCTATGATAAATCAAAACGTCCAATACTAAAATGGTTTGAACAACAGCTAGGTAAGGTATTGTCAGAGCAACATGTATGAGTACTGAAAGTGCAGTGTATTAATAAGATTCTAAAAAAGCAAGAATTTTGTTCACAACAAACCTAAAAAATGAAATCCTGCATATTGTTAAAGGGTTAAAGGGATATATTACTATTTATAAAAAAATAAGGGTTGAGTGGTGTACTTTTGAGTAGTCAAAATCCTACCTGCAGTAGACAGTGGTCAGAGTGATCCTGGTTTGGAGAATCTGAAGAAAGCTTTTATGGGGTAGTCAAGCTAACCGCAAATTTATTTCTTCTAAATAAATTAAAATCCCTAGTTTTACAGCCATTGATAGAAATACTATGTTGGGGATGTTTCCACACTATTTAGGGAGGTGAAGTGATGTCACATCTCAGCATAGCACAGCACAAAAAGGCTTTATGTAGCAGTCAGGGTGAGACTGCTGTCTACTGCTGGCAAGATACTCATTACTCATTAGTATTCTACACAACCCATTTTTCTTTTTCTTAAAAAACAGAACCAACTCACTTCTTGTGATTAGCTGGTGAGTGTGAGGTAACCTTAAGGACACATTATTAGCTGTAAGCTTACAGTCAAGTGGAGAGCTCATGCTATTAGTGTATACTTTTCTTTTTAAACTTCAGCTCAATTTGAGTGTCTCTGTTTTGCTGCACTTTCGAGATTGCTACTTGTGTATTTGTTTGCCTGTGTCCTCTGGCTCACTCCTCTCTGTATCCCTGCTCTTCTACTTGCAGAGCCATTACAGAGCTTCTCAGTGCACACAGCATTTGCCTTCTCTGCCACACACACACAAACACACACTCAACGTTAGGTTGTTCAGACACAACATTATCATGTATCCGGGATGATGCGGTCAGAAGTAGACAGCGGTAAGTGTTCACACCTGGCTTTAAAACGTGTCAGCAGATTCAGTATTTCAATAACCTCGGTTATATACCAGCTGCAATATGGGAGACATGAAGAAGCAGAAGATAAATGATCTGTGGTTTTACAGAGCTCAGTTTGATGAAAACGAGATACACACTGACGCTTTTTAGCACTTAAAGTTTGACCAATCCTTTTTGCTGTGTAAACAGGTACAGTGTAGGTGCAACATACCATTAGAAAGCTATTAGACTTACATTGATTAAAAGCATTTTATGATACGAATGCCACAGTGGGTGCAATCAAAGGCAAAAATTAAAAAAAAAATTAAAATGTATGATTGGAGCTATTCACCTATAACACCTCCTGATGTTTTACTGATTGATATTTTCAAACAAAAACATTTTTTTTATGATAAGGGTCAAAGAGGGTCAAGATAAGTAAAAGTTTCAGCCCCAGAAATGTTTCTTTAATATAATTCAACTGCTATTGTAGCATTGTTTTAAACTAGCCGACAGCTGGGCATAATTTTGACACTTTTTACAGAATGTCAAAAACGAGAGAGCCAGAGAAGATCCAGGTGGTAACTCCAGTGTTTTTCGTCACACCTGTGCTTAGTGCTATCCACTTGTGATTCCACTTGTGACTGGATAACCCAGAGAAGGTTAGCTTCGGGTCTGAGTCTGTGTGGCAGAAAAATGGTCTCAGCGGAAGTGGCAGGGCTAATTTGCATATTTGCAACTCCTTGAACACTAAAAGGTACATTTGCTGTCTGTGGAAGATTAGCATGTAGTCACATTTCAGAATTACCACCCATGGGAGCGTCCCATTCTGGGGTTGAGACTCCGAAACTGCACTAATCTATATGCATGAGCATAATTATCTGTTCAGATATTTAATATGCACTGTTGTGCTTAGTTAATAAAAAAAAGAAAAGTTTATTGGAGCCAATTTAATTAAAGGGCAAATCACATATGCAGCGTATCATGCACATCAAAAATTTTGCTACCATTATTTTTTATTTCTTAACATTGTTCTGTTTTCAAGTGTCACCACTCCTGGAAAAAGACATTTTCATGTGTACTCTCTACCTCATTGGACATTTAGGTTCCCATAGTAGCTCTTTTTCTTTGCTTTTTGCGATGACAGTTCTTCTCTTGTGTAGTTGTAGCATACCAAAAGTACACAAACAGATGAGGAAGGATTCATTGCTGAGGCTGAGAAATATCTGGAGATATATAACCCCAAATCTTCCCATTATAAAGACAACATTACTTGTCAATCCATTGCTTCAGACATTGGCTATTCTTATGAGAGATCCTAAGTAAGTAGTAGTAAAATTTATACTAAATTTATACTAACATCAACACAAGCAGATATCTATGCTGTTACAGTGTAATTCACCATGACGCCTCCTATATCTTTTAGTGGTGTCAATTGACACACTTCCAATGATGCACATCACCATTCCCAGTAAGTTTTTGGCTTAGCAAACCGATATCTTCACATTAATGTAATTTATGCATTGAATTAGGTAGAGCAAATATTGCTTAAACCTGATTGAAAGAGATTCCAGAGATCTAGAGCCCTGTCTGCCCTCATACAGATATTTTGCAAAACAACAAAATGTTTTCTGCACTTCTCATTTACATGAAAACAACAATTTTGACATGAAAATTTGAGCCACAATAAAACTGGTAAAATAAATAATAAAAAAAATCTCTGTGTTCAGTGTAATCATTTTTACAAGTCAAACTGAAATTTTCTTGAAATTATAACCTTGCAGCCTATTTTCTGCTATCCTACTATTGCTTTGTATATTAAGCATCCATGCACTGGAAACCACAACAAAAGTGTTGTTTTTACTAGTGGTTTTAGGTCATTTCTGACGCTGTTAAACTTGGATCGCTTGTTAAAAAGAATAATTATTGAGAATAAACAGAGACAATGTCAAACAAATTGTTTCAGGAGAATCTACTTCAAAATACAATTGAAGTGCTCTTCAACTGTATTTTGGTGTATTGTGAACTACTGGCAGAGCAGCGGTATTCAGTGTTTTTGTTGAATATTTTTTTTTACAAGCACAATAAAAAAAAAGATCTCTGTTGAAAAATTGTCCAAATAAATGTAATCAGGGTCTACATTGTCTAAGGTCCCTTCTACTTTGGAAATTAAAAAAATAGACAGTTTAAACTGTGTTGGCACCGCCAAAACATGCTTCCCAAAATGGAGATTTTTAACATCTCTGATTTTGGCGTCCCCAATGAAGGAGCAGCCTATTTTATACATTCTCATTACTGCTTTGTTCCTCAGGAAAAAATAACAATAATGAATCATTGTTACTGTTTTTTTTCTTTTCTTGCTTGTGATGACCATGTTGCTGTTACACTTTGATTGGGGGCTGAAATGGGTAATAATGGAAAAGAAATTGTAAGCAGTATAAAAGAAAAAAACATGCTTTGGGAGAGTCTTTAGCGAAACTAGGGCCCTGTCCACATGGGAATAGTGTTCTGCGAAAGGCTTTTTATTGCTTCAGTCTTGCATTCACATATTAACAGGGCTTTAGGAGCCTCAAAACATTCCAGAGTAAAAAAACAAAATCTTTTAACACCACTTTTGCATTAGCCCCAACACTAATCAAACCTATGATCCAAGGGCATCCTTCTCTTCTTGATTTGCACAGAGCTTACAAGATTTACGTGCACGCTTCACACCTCGCTTCCAGTTTTCGATGCATTTTTATGACAATGTTACAGCAACACATACAGGCCTGGCATAGTTACTACAACATTTTGGGTCTTTTTCTGTGTTCCCGTGTGGATAGCAGCATTTCTAGAAATGGTGCCATGTTTACAAGGACAGTTTTAAAAATAACAAATAAAAAAATAGTTTTGGAAAAACTGTGTTTTCATGTGGACAAGGCCTAAGAATATTCTTTCTCTGTATTGTGATATGAGGTTTATGCGAATAGTTTTGCCACCTACTGGTGTGGCTAAATATTTTAGTGTTCTTGTGAAAAATTCCCATTTATCTTAAAGGTTTCTTTTATGAAAAGAGACAAACGAAGTCAGTTTAAAAAATTACTGAGAATAGTGTGGATGGGCCTTGAATTTTTTTTTTTTTAGATTTTCTAAGAAACTTATTCATCTGCTATTCCAAATTAATGTACATGAATGGAGAATATGTATTTTTAATCATTTTCTCCTCCCGCTGGTGTTGTACAACACCAGTGCACCCTTTGCAAAGCTTTTTTTTTCAGCACTAAGTAATGGAAACACGAAGAACTGGCGAAGTGCAATGTTTAGTAAATGAGAATGAGTGATTCATTTAAATATTCTCCTCACAAAACCCTGAACCCTGTGCAAGCAAACGCATTAATACATATGCAACATGGCCGGGGGCAAAGATCACCGTGTCCAAGCCTTCCAGTTACAAATTATAGGCTGCACTTAGATAATAAACACAGGGAAAAATCTGTGCCAAAAACTAACTGTGCAACAGCTGCAAAGATGTAGTAAATCAACCCCTAAATGATGTAGTTCGGAGTTACATCTTAGACATTATAAAGTACTAAAGGTATCCTTGTTATAGAAAATTATGAATTTATAAAAACTGAGATGTGCTTGTAGGCATGTACTAATGCTAAGCCAGCTGATGATATAATATAAACAGTTTTTAATTAAATTATACAAATTCATAATTTTAATTGTTGTACTTGTTAACCAAGGTTTTACAACAAATGTGTATTCATTAGAAAAGATTTGATGCACAATTGAAGGAGAGGGAATTCCAATTCCAGCACTTTATTATTCCACTGAAAACTGCTGATCCAGTAGACTTTCTGAAGGAGAAAATCTCCAGAAAGAAAAAGAAGGAATGACCTGATTTGTTTTTCTCACTTTCAATCATTTATACCAGGGTGAGAAATGCTTTTCATTCATGATGCGATTAAAAATAACCTTGCTTAAAATTCTACATTCAAACCAAACTGCGTTTTCCTCTGGGGGTTGTGTAATCAAATAGTGCTACAAGAAAAAAAGAAATGTATTCAAATCTATAAATGTAAGCTCACTCAGTCTTTTAGTACCTGCTCCTATTAATTAAAACTGAATATGAATAGATTTGACAAACGATGGGTTGCAAATGTATTCACCCCTTTGGTATTTTTCCATTTTGTTGCTTTACAACCTGGAATTTAAATTAATTCTCAATTCAATTATAAGTAATGAACCCACACAAAATGATAGGGAAAAAAAAAACTCTAAAAATGTAAAACCGAGAAGTGACACATCCAAAAACACGTTCAGCCCTAGTGCATTGATCCCCAACCATTACATCCAGAAGCCACATATTTAGTGAAATAAAAGCCCCCTGTGAGCAGTCTAAGTGTTAAATGATTTTAGAAAACATACATCTGTTCTGATAGCCCTGCAGAATTAACACTAGCGCAACACTTTTAAGTACTGAGAGCTACCACCAAGTAAGAGACAGCATGAAGACCAAGGAACTCTCAACAGAGGTCAGAGACTAAGTTGTGGAAAAGTACAGTTCAGAGTTGGGTTAAAAAACAGAACACCATTAGATCCATTATTAGAAAATGGAAAGATAATGCCACCACAACAAACCTGCCAAGAGAAGATCGTCAACTAAAACTCATCAATCAGGAAATGAGGGCATTATTTACCCAAGCAAAAGGCCAGAGGTAACCATGATGGAGCTGGGCAGCTCTTCTGCAAAGTATTTGTCAATAGGATCACTATAAGCTGCACAGAGCTGGACTGACTTGAAGAGTGTCCGGGAAAAAGTCATTGCTTAAAGAAAAAAAAAAAAACCCAACACATTCCATAGTCAGATGAGCCTAAGATTGAACCTTTTGGCCATCAAACACAATGCCATGTCTGAATAAAACCTAACAACTCTAACCATGCTGAGGACACTATCCCTGCAGTGAAGCATGGTGGTGGCATCATGCTGTGGGGAAGGCTTTCTTGAGCAGGGACTAGGAAGGTAGTCAGAGCTTAAGGAAAGCTGGGAGGAGCAAAATATGGAAAAAATATTGAAGGAAACCTCTTTGAGTCTTTCAGAGATTTGAGATTGGGACAGAAGTTCGCCCTCCAGCAGGAAGGACAACGACTCTCAACATCCAGCTGAAGCATCACTTCAGTGGTTTAAAGAGAAACACTTAAAGGACCTGAAATGGCTCAGTCAAAGCCCAGATATACCCACATATTTATACAAGTGGCACCCATCCAACTTGAAGGAGCTGGAGTAGTTGTGTCGCGAATGGCAACTAAACAGAAACCACGGGGTGAATACTTTTGCATCCCACTGTATTTACATTGTCCGTTATGATTATTTTCAAACATCACATCAAAACTGAGGTAATCCAAATCAAAAGTACAAGGGAGATACACTGAGCATGGATGAATTTTGTTCCAATCTATCACCGAGGAAAAGCAATTGTTGAGGCCAGGCCGAACTGCATCAATAATTCAGTTCCAGATATCTCACATTTGACCTCATACAAAAATTCATTCCCATGTGTTGGACCAAGTTCTGAGAGAAATGAGCACAGATACTTGAAAGAAAGTAGGAAAAGAAGAGCAGCATCAGTATGAGAACCGTGAGCTCTCTCTGCTTTGCTGCATCCTCACTCCATATAGTGATTGATGGGATCACAGGCAGCCTTAGATAGAAAAAAAGGAGAAATCAAATTCAAATTGGGAAAGAAAAGCCCTCCAAGCAATAGACTTGTGTACATCCATTTCTTGATAGCATGATGTTAATGTGTTAGATTTTCTTTCTAGTGCTCTGTGTATGAAATCACAAACTCAATATATAAATGTAAAAGCTGTCCCAGGCTGTAAGTACCACAATAACCCCTACAAACATATCAAAAATTTTGAGTTACTATCTCTTACTATGTGCTTTCCAACACAAAGTAAACTATGTTGTATCACAGATTGTCAATTTTGTTATTCTCTGTCCTGTTTAGTTGGGGAGAGCTCAGCAGTTGCACTACAGTTAAACCTTGAGTTTCATAGTATTGGGATAAGTAGTGGGATTTAGCATTATTTTCTGGCTGTTTAATGGTCTTCGTTTTAAGTTTCTAATCAACATCACATGCTTGTAAATGGCGGGGATCTGATTTGGCATGATTACAAAATGTGCTAACAATATAGTATATGCAGCCAGCTCTCTGTGACGGCGGATTTGAAGCAAAATAAGAAGTATTGTCGCAAACAACAAAACAGCTTTTTCAAATTTATTGTAACTGCAGGACTCGTGCACAGTCTTGTAATTGATTTTGTCTTTCTGTCCACCCACTGTGATTCAGACAGAAAGAAAGATTCAGCCTCTGGCAGCAGCATTATTCTGCTTGCTTACATGTATCAAACCCATTGTGCCCATGACAACCATTGTAACCTGGCTGTGGCTGGACATGTAATAACACAGCCTGAGAATTACATTATAGCAGGCACAAAAGAAATCCATACTTTTTTGTGGAACGACTGCAGGAGTCGTTCACATGCATCATCAGCTGAGCTAAAGAGGTTCTGTAATGGACTTTGAGATGGTCAGAACCTTTTTTTTCTGGGACTTGTATCAGCGCTCATGTCCGCTCAGAAGCCTTATATAAGGGACCTTTTTATCTAAATCAGATAACATTATGTTTTAGGCAAAGTTATTCGTCAAGTTTGTTGCATTATTTTATAGAGAAAAAACAATCTGAATGTTTTTTTTTCACCAAGCTAAACTCTATGGTAATTTTCTCATTAATCAAACTAGCTGACATTTTCTTTTTTAATCCTCCATTCCATTTACCATGGAAGTCAGAACTCAGGTCCAAGATTGACATTAGACCAGACTTAATTGTGCTCCAGTTGCAAGTTGAAAGTCGGATTTGTTAATTTCTCAGTAATTAGGCTAACCACCATTAGCACTTCAAATCCATTGCCATTGGCAACTCGTACTAGTATGTTCACTAATAGTGGTTGGACTATAGGTGTGAATGCATCATTGAGATGCAAACTGACAGAAGTGAAAATACAACGTTCATTCCTGCAGCTATCATACCTTCTTGTGCACGAGGCAGCCATGTTGGATTTTGCTTCACTAACAGCTGCTTTTTTTGTATGATGTGGCTCATACAGATGTTTTTTTTTGTCTCGATACCCAGAAAAAAAAACATGCCATTTTTGCTTTAGTAACTTTTACTTTTATACTTATTTTATTGGGATTGAACTGATGAAAAAAT
This sequence comes from Kryptolebias marmoratus, assembly GCF_001649575.2. Classification (NCBI taxonomy): domain Eukaryota; kingdom Metazoa; phylum Chordata; class Actinopteri; order Cyprinodontiformes; family Rivulidae; genus Kryptolebias; species Kryptolebias marmoratus. Next base: position 17,458,460 of record NC_051449.1, on the reverse strand, counting down.
TGTTGTTTTGGACTATGTGAAGAAACTGGAGCACAGGGTGAAAACTTGTGATGTAGATGGGAAAACATGCAAACTTCACACAGGAAAGCATTGGCTGAGATTTGAACGTGAAACCTTTTTGCTCTGAAGTGACAGCACTAACTACCCCATCACCGTTCTCTAAGTGGAAATTTTACTCCTTTGTAAGCCCTGGTTGAGTAGTGACAAGCTTGAATCCTCTCTCTATGAAAATTCCAGTCAGATTCACAAACTCTGACAGCCGTCTACAGCAAGTAAGACCAAACTAATTTTAGCCCAACTGAGAAACGAAAAGTCCCTCAGTGTGCATTTTTTCCTTTTTCAAATCTGCTGGAAGCTCCAGTCAGATATACTTATCTTTTTTGTGACTGTGCTGTCTCTTAAAAACAGAGTAGTTTGAACAAAATCTGACACTGTCAAGTTGGGGTGATAGAAAGTTAGACCCAGAATGCAGGCAGACAGAAGGAGAAATGAAACTTCAGGGACTCATGAGGAACCACAGGGACAACCAGGCTGCACATTACTGCAACAATGCTTCACCAATGAGAAGCTGACCAGAAAGTGAATATAAAGGCTGGGCTGACGAGGGAGTGGGAACAGGTGAGTGATTGCAAACTGGAGACAGGTGTAGATGGGAGTGGCAGGCTGACATGGACAATCACTGAGGAAGAGACTGAGGGCAAAATGGAAAAAACACTGGGAAACACTGGGAACTGAAACTAGAAACACACAAGAATAACTCTAAGGATAAAATACAGGAACACAAAGGGCTGAAGATCAGAACTGTTTAGAAAACACAAGTAACAGAATCTTAAACTAAAGATCTGAAACGAAAACATCATAATCAAGAAAAGAACAGATCTGATAAATAAACTTAAAGAACCACAGAGAGTCACACAGAACACATGAAGACATTACACAGAATTATGGAAACACACTCAGGAAACAGCAGACAGAAACTATGACAGACAGAAGACCACAAAAGAAAGAAGTCCAAAAGCACAGAACAAATCACACAAGAGTCAAGAATAACATGAACACACAGGAATACAGAACTTATAGAGATACAAGAACCATGAACACAACCACTGAAACACCAGACTGATTCACAAGAACCATGAACCATGAACAGAACTCCAGATACAAATGAAAACAGATCTACAAGAACCACCAAAAACACAACCGAGGCAAATGAAAAGGAGAAACCAAAAACCCAACCAGAAAAACTTATAGGAACAATCAACAAGAATACCCAGATCCCCACAAACACAAGCACATTTACAGGGGGAAAAAATTAAGTTACAGTAAATTATATAAAGCAACAGTTCAGTATATATTTCCACAAACAGGCTACTTCCATGTCTCCTCCATATATCAGAAATAGCCCCAGTGTTGTTAGTGTTTATGGTCAAATTTTGAAATTGCAGCTGTTTTGAAAAGAAAACAAACAAAAGTATTGACATGCTTTAAACGGAGAATCAATGCACCTCTCAGTCTTTGTGTAGGCATAGATTACTTGGCTTTGCAAGGCACTCTCAAAAGCCCTCCTCTATTTTCCTTCACAGGTTGTTCTGAAAACACACCTGACACCACGGTACTCAGCAGCAAAGCAGAAGAAAAGGAACTCTATGAACTCTGTGGACCCCTTAGACTGAACTATACAATTACTGAGAGCTACATTCTGTCAATGAAAACATGTTATTCACTTAGACATGCTATATGTCATCCGTTAAGGGGAAGATAAAGAAGACAGTGTAACCAGACCAATTCAATGACTGGGACTTCAAAAAATAAACCCTATAGCTGTGCCTTGAAAGGAGAGAAACACACACTCTTTTAAAATACACTTTATTGTATACAAACTGAAAACAAAATGTACAGTATTCACATTTGAATAGTTGTTACAGTTTAGTGTTAGCAGAAATGTTAATTATTTTCTTTTTAATCTATTTTTTTACGATGGCCCTGATGCACGACACAGCCTCGCACAAAACACAAGACACAAAAACACAACAAAGAATTTCTACATTTCACCACATTTCAGAAAAACCCAACAACAAAACATTCAACAAGATGTTCCCTTCAAAATGTCACATCTTTGGTTGTAGTTTTGTCTCAAGAAATTTAAGTATTTATTCTTTTTTTTTCTGCATGTTTTTGGTGATGTGTTTTGGGGGAAAAAATGTCTTGGATTTTGTCTTTCGAGAGTTGTTGGATATGAAATGCATTTTGTCACTTTAGCTGTATTTCGAAAAATTAAGCTGTCTTTGGTTTTGTTGCTGTGTTTTGTGTTGTTGTGTCTTGCATTAAAGGGATAGTTTTGAAGTGATCTTCTGTGGAATAGTCGTCAATAGTCAGTACCTTATCAGCCGAGATATCAGTCACAGAGCTCACACCAGGCTAGGCTAATGGCTAACCAAACGAGACCTGTTTTATACCATTTTTCAGGCTTAAAAAACAACTATTTTTAAAAAATTTCATACTTTTATAAAATAATGCTACATTAACTAATATAAACTAATAACTTCTACATTTTTGCATGATACTGTTTGTTTAGTTTGTTGTTGTTTTCTCAACTAAACTACTTCCATGCTACTACAAAGTGTGCTATACAGTGCCTATATAATGTATTCACCCTCTTAAATGTGTTATGCTACAGCTGTTTTAGGCAACAGCTGTCTTAGCTCAGTCTCTCCCATCTCACCTGAAGCTTGGAACTCCCTCAGAGAGCTCCCCGGTGTCTTGGTGGCCTCTCCAACTATTGTCCTTCTTCACGGTCACTCAGTTTGTGAGGCCTGCTCTTGGTAGATTTCCACGTCCCATATTCCTGATGGATTTAACAGAACTCCTGGGGATGTTTAGACCCTTAGAAATCCTTTGGTACATATCCCCAGACTTGTACTTTACAATAATCCTTTCTTCAAGTTGAATTAGGATAGTCACTTTAAAGGGGGGTGCAAATCTATCAAATCACTTATTTTACATTACGTATTTTTATTAAATTGGCATTAATCTGTAGAAATTTGATTTCATTTGACTTTAAATAACTTTTTTTTAGAAAGAAAGCTCATTTTTATAGACTATGATTGATTTATGACAGCAACAAAAGCGTAAAACACCTAAAGAGGTGAATAGTTTTTGTAGGCACTGTAAATATCTGCGTCCTGATGCTCCTGAAGGTATCAGTTTGCTGGGCGGGTTGAGTAGACTTTTGACTGACTAGACGTTCTCATAAGGCAAACTAATGACATTTGACAGAAGATCACTTCAAAAATAAACTCTATGACTATCCATTTAAGAGCCTTTCTAAATTGTCAACACTAAACATGCAAATTTTTTGTTCTGAGGACTTAACATACGCACCTGACGTGTTAACAAAAATGAAAAAATTCAAATGCTACTGAACATAAAAAAAACGTCACAGATCGAACCTTTTAGATTACCTCAAACCACCCACTCACACATATGCAGATGATGATGCAGTTTCAGTAAGACCATTGCTGCAATTCTTCTGGGATCTGGAACAGGGTTCATTAATCTGCTCTACTTCATGTAGAAAATTAACTGCATTGCATTTACAGAAGACACAGACCAAACACAGAAAAATAAAACTTAAAGAAATACATTTGTAGAAAAATGGATTCACTATTCACGTACGTTACAACCACACACTGCACAGTTTTGCGAGCCTCTTGCGAGGATTTAGTTGAACTTTTAAACCATTTCTGGTGAGGTCAGCCGCTTGCAATTATCTTTAAAGGGTTTATTTGGAGACTGAAAACTATGGTTCATTTGTTCTTTTCTCCGTAATTACCACTGTTCATTCCCCTGACCCATTTTAATGTCATACAATCAGTTAGAAGAGGATCTCTGGGAGGCTGAATTTTCCCCCGCAATCGCTAACTGACTCTCTCTCCTCTGTTGAAAGCCAGATAATAATCTTATGCATGAAATCGTTGCAGCAAGATCATTTGTAAGGTCTTGATATAAATCCATCAACCTTTTTTCTTCCACATAATAGCACGGTAAAGATACTTCAGCAGTGGATCTCATAGGCAACTTGTGATCCAAACAGGAGGCTCTGACTCAGGAAGAGCTCCTCTGGATCTGTTGTTAGGGGCCCCTCTCCACCTTCTGCTGGGTTTCTGCGAAGCCCCATTCCCCCTGATCTTGTCAGTGTCTGGACCATTTCGTGCTCCAGAAGAGCTTCCTTCATGCCCTTCTGTTGGACAAATCCACTTATCATGGGACACCTGGACGAATTGGAGCCCACGGGTTTGGCTCTGTTGAGTACGTACATCTCATGGCCGTGGTCATCACGGTACTCCTCCAGCTGCGCAAAGGTGGTGGGCCCGTCCGAGTAGTCATTCACATAGAGGATGCTCTCCTCCTTGCTTGTACAGTAGGAGCCACTGTCCTCCTTTTGGTACTGCTGGTGACGGGTGTAGATCATTATCAAGAGAAGAACAGCAGTGAGCGCCAGCAAGGAGATTCCAATTGCAATGGCGGTCTGTGTGGCAGGGCCCAGAGCATTAAAGTCCATGCTATCCTGCTCATACAACGGCTCCTGGCTAACGTCTAGGACTTCTGGCTGATAGAAGGAGCTGGACGAAGAAGAGACATAAGAGTGTGTGTTTAATCGAGGCCAGAAATGGGATGAATATGAGGAAGACGACATGTTGACAGCAAGGTGAAACGTAACCCTAGCTACACCACCTGGGTTCCAGGCCTCACATTCATAGCGCCCAGCATGTGCTACAGTCACATTACTGAGGAACAGCATGCCGCTGCCCATGTCCGGATCAAAGCTGTCCCTTTCACCGCCTTCCTCAGTCCCACGCACGAGCCCGTGGATTCCTCCTGCTCCTCCCACCTTGATCTCTCTGCTGCTGGGCAGAGCTGTCACCACTCCCCCAGCTGCAGGCCTGAACAGCTCCCCGTTGGGGCCCAGCTCTTGGAACAGACCTCGAGGTGATAACTGGGGCTTGCCATGGGAGGATTTTTTCCACGTCACCTGAGGCTGAGGGTATCCTGAGGCCTGGCACGAGACTCGGAGGCTCTCTCCAAGTCGGACAGTCAGGTGGCTGGGCTCGAGCTGAACCACAGGAGGGATGCACACCAGACTGTTGGGGGCCACTTCCACCAGGCTGAGGTGGGAGAGGCGGGGGGGCTCTGCACACATCAGCCGACGCTGCTCTGCCGAACTCAGCAGACGCTGTCCGTCTTCACTGATCCAGGTTCTCAGCCAACCAAGAGCGCAATCACAGCGCCACGGGTTCTCTAAAACAAAGGGACATGAGCAGATGGTGAGCATGGATTATACCAAGAATAGTTTTAAAGTCAATGAAACAGCATCGGGCCGAACACGTCCCCACAAAGACAGAAGGGAAGGAAAAGGAACAGAAGCACATCAAAAAAGCTCTCCAAACATGTGGGTATCCCAATTGGGCTTTTGTCAAGTCAGCTAGGAAATCCACTAAACACACCAGGG
>NC_051449.1:17418197-17452473 GCF_001649575.2 Kryptolebias marmoratus | reverse complement strand
AGTCAGTTTCACTCCAATCAACACCTGCACTCATGTGACAAGAGTGGCCCCTCAGTGAGTCAGACAAACAAGGATTCTAACGAGCCTCCATTGTTAGGAGAGTGAGAACAATTTGCAAGCAATCCAGCTTACATCACATCTCAGCTTCAAAAGCTCAACTCCACACTCTCTATTTCTGAATTGAGAAAGCTCCTCGGATGAGAAGCGAAACGTCTTCAGCTACAGAATAGAAGTCCAGTTGTTTTTGTTTTTTAACTTTTTTTGAATCTTTAAAGGAAACAGTTACTACGTTTTCTTTTTACAAGCTGACATAATTTCCTAAAGTTTCTGTTATGCTTTGGGCTAAAACAGTGGGATTACAGTGGCAAAGCCTTCTTATATAACCACAAACATTCATTGTGGATTCATTCCTCATTATTTATCGTCTGCTGCCATGAAAGGCGGGCAATCAGGTAATTCTTTGTGTCTGTGTGCTTCTGTTTGTTCATTTGTCCGTCTGTCAGCTAGCAAAATTTCTAATGAACTGCTGAATGGATTTTTATTACATTTCTTAGAAAGTAATCATTAGGCATACATCTACAACAAATTAACTTTTGGAGTCAGTTTTATTGAAGCTGGCCGCTACAGCTATTCCAACGTTGCACACACTAAAATGGCTATAACTTGGTTAAATTTACAGAAACTGAGCAAATCAAATCACAAAGGCCTTTGTTTAAAACTTGCAAGTCAGCAAATGATATACTGTTAAAGCATTTTTAGCTTTTTATTAGATTTTCTTTGTCTAAGTTTTAGAGTTTGACCCACACTCTCAAGCATAAAAAAGTGAAATTTTTCATATTATGTTTTCTTTAAGCCACGATAAACAGATTTTTCTTTTAACGCTCCACAACATGCTCCATAGGGGAACATCATCTTAAGGGCTACAAAGAGTACTTTATACTACGACTGAATTTTGCTAAGCTTATTGCAGGACATCAAGAACCAAGAGCATATTTGGCCTCAACTAATTTGATATCCGACCATGTTGGAAATCAAAAAAGTTCTTCTGAAAACCACTCACTCAGGCACAATGAAAAGACAGCTGCCACACGAACAAAGAAAGAAAGATCAAGCCCTAAAAGAAGCAAAGCGTGTAATTCAGACCCAGACCTTGTGTCACTTGGGCACCAATGGCCAATTACTGTAAGAAGAGTGTGTGAATGTCAGGTTGTAGGTTGGAGAAAGTTACAGAAATAGTTAGTCTGACTTACAAAGGTGTGGGAGGAAGGGTTACTAAAGCTAACTGGAGAATACTCCCCCCTTAAAGAAGCCTCTTTAACTGGATATTTTACCTTTTATGTGCTTGTCCGTGAGTACCGCTTTATTATAAGCAGATCTTTAATTGGGCAGATTTTTGTGATGTGTAAAATATACTTCATTTTCTTTAACACAAGTCAGTCTATTGGGGTTAAATTACCCACAGGGGTAAATTTCAGTTCTGTTTCAGTGCAATATTAGGGTGGTGTCAATTTTCCGAATGGAGACGTGAAACAGTTTTTTGAGACAGCTTGAATTCAAACATTCAAGCCGTCTCAGAGGACGACATCAGATAACCATATTATTGAAAAAAAAAAGAGTAAGATCTATCAGTTCTCTCTACCTGTGATACGGAGCACCTGCAGGCTGACAAGTGGTGCGAGGAACGAGGCTCCAAGAGTGCGAAGGTGATTCCTGCTGAGATCCAGCAGGGCCAGAGACGACAAGCCAGACAGAGCATGCTCTGCGAGCACCTCAATGCTGTTTTCCTGCAGGTGAAGCTCCTGCAGTCGCTGCAGATGGAATAAAGACATAAAGGAGAGGAAGATAGGTATGAAACAAGGGCAAATTAAAGAAGGGATAGAACTGTCAAATGCAGACAGGCATATAACTCGTTCCACACTGCATAACTGTATGATATGGATGAGAAAGACACACTGTCAAAACCAGAATTTACTCTTTTTTTTGTACGTGTCATTCTGCTTTATCTATATAAAGCATTCCAGTTTAGTTGTTAGAGTTCAAAAATTAAAGTGTCTATCAAACATCTGCATCACTTCTTGTCAGCTCACAAAACCGAACCTGCAGTCCCCTGAAGGTGTGGTCCTGGATGCGAGTGATCTGGTTGCCAGCGAGGTAGAGGATACGAAGGTGCTCCAGGCCCCGAAACATGTCCGGGGTGACCAGGTGGATGAGGTTACCATTGAGCGCCAGCTCCAGCAGCTGCCCCTGGTCAAGGAAGGCCCCGGGCTCCAAGGCTGAGATGCTGTTGTTCTGGAGGTACAAGTAATGGAGGCTTCCCAGGCGTCTCAGGTCCTGAAGACGGATCTGCATTATGGCGTTGTCCTGGAGGAAGATTGTCTTTGTGGGAGAGAGGGTAAATGAAATGAGTGAAGTGATCAAAGTAAGGGAAACTGTTAAGCTATGTTTGTTTGTTTTTTTTAGAGAAAGTGATTGCCACCTATTTGTTGTATTTAGCAAGCAGATAAATGACTCGTAGACGTAAGCAATCCAAAAAGCAACTAATGACCCACCACCAGTGTATTAAACTAAGATAATCTAATGTTGAGAAACGATGGAGCTGTAGTTGTTTTGGTTAAACCTTAAAAGTAACAATATGATATTATGCAGTCACAGGGGATTTTGCAATCTGTTATTCTTCGGACTATGTGTTGTGAACTCTCAGCTACTACGACATCAAATTTTATCTAAATATCTGTACAACTGACAGAGTTAAAGCCATTTTTATGTTAGCTAAGGTGGATTAATTGTGGTGGGCATCTTGAATTTGATTTACTATCAAAGTTTATCAGTTTTAGATGTACATTGATTAAATACTACATGAGATTTTAATTCAAATCTGCCCTGTGATTCATGAGAGATTTTGCCAACAGACAAACAGGGCTGACTCCACCAGTTATTGCAAAAGTTTTACGATAACATTTGCACCATGTGTAGCACTCAGAGTAAATATTGGGGATGGCTCTCAGCTACGACCACATCAAATTCTAATTTGATATCTGTGAAATTTACTGAGTTAGAGACATTTTGTGTTTTCTATGGTCAGTTGGCTGTGGCAGCCATCTTGAATGGGGTTAACTCCAAAAGGTAGTTAGTTGTAGATGCACATTCAGAAAGGACTTTCTGGGAGCTTCCCTAAAATCCATTTGGTGTTTTATGAGATATTTTCTTAACAGAGTTGACCTTAATAGTTATTGGCACAGTTTTGAAGAATAATATTGCACAATCTGTTCAAGCTCAAACTAGGAGTTGAGAATTAATCTCAGCTACTACCACACCAAATGTTAGCGTCATGTCTGCATAGTTGACTGAGTTATAACAGTTTTTGTGTTTGCTAAGCTCAATTAGTTTTAGTGACCATCTTGAACGTGATTGGCCCTTAAAATTGATCAGTTGTAGATGTACATCCAAAGATTAAATTTGTTTAGTGGTTCATGAGATGTTTTTACTGACAAACACACCTGCACAAACAGACAAAACCAAAAACATGCTTCGAATAATGTTTGCGTGATAATGAGCTGCTGTGGGATCATTTGACCAACAACTTTTGTGGCAAATTTCTCCAGTTCTATTGTTCTTTTGTTAAACTTTGCTGAGCCATTCAGAAACATTTGATTGATTTGAATGTTACGAGAAGTGCTTTATTGGTCTGATGCACAATCCATGGGTGCCTGCCTGATTGGTAATGCGCCTTCATCACAAATCACGGTGAGGTATGATCGACGAGATAGACCTGCTGATTGAGGTTAATGGAACAATTTATGCGGGACTTGCTTTTCATCAATATTCATGAGCTGCATTAATGTTGGAGGGCCTGAACCCAGAAGGAAAAGACGGTGTAATGTTAAACATCTTCTTAACAGATGATCAGGGGGTGTGAGCGAGAGTCACTTTCTGAGGGAAGGATGAATAATTGCCAACAGCGCGGCCCCTCCTTCAGGCTTTACACCAAAGAGGGGTCACAGGAAATTGATTAACCACAATCATTTCAGGGTAATAACAAAGGATGAAAAGGGAAGTCAACTGAAAACTGCCAGTGCAGGTTGGTTGGGTCGGCTGCAGCGGACTCGCAGAGAGGGCTCTAACTTATCGCCGTTCGTCCGACTGACCTCTGTGATGAACGGGACACCCTGTGGGATTTCTTTGATCCCAAGGGATCCACACTCCACTGTGAGGCTGTAGCAGCGGCATCCAGAAGGACAACCCAGGGACCGTTGTGGGATGATGGCTAAGACAATCAGGATCAGTCTGGAGTACCACAAGAGACCCATGACGGTTCCAGCCTTTAGAGACAAATCCTGCAGAGAGAAGACGACAGGAAAGGAAGTGACAATCACCCGCCCCAGTTGCACAATTTAAAACCTTCAGTCCGCCACCGTAGTGTTTTCTCAAAACAGACAATGACAGTAGCTGGGGATAGATTGAATAAGGAGGAGATTGTCAAATAGCAAGGGAGGATTGACAAAAAAGGAAGAGAACGTTAAGCATATCTCCTCATCCCCCGGCTGATTACTATTCAGCTGTGTCTATTCAGTGGAATTGCAGCAGCTTCTATTATGGGCTTCAATAAATTAAAGATGTGATAAAAGATTCGCAGGTTGCCTCAAGGACCTCTCTCTTGTCTGTTTAATGCATGCACAAACACATTCACATTCCTTCTGTAGTTCTGTCTCTATCTTCTGAAAGCACTTGTACAAAGTGTGCAGCAAAGACGGAGAGGCTCTGTTTTTGCACCCTGTAATCCCAGGAACCACCTTTATCTCCTCGAAGCAAATCTCACATGGTAACCAGCTCTAATGATCTGATCAGGACCATCAGCATCGGCCTGCTTGCTGCACCTAGAAGCAATAGCTTTCTTTGATATAAACCCATCACTGAGCAACTCATCCATGCACCTTTTTTATTTCCATACTGCCTGGAAGGGATTTATTGTTCTGCCTGACTGCTCGCATCAAAACGGCCTCATGCTCCCCGCCCAATAACATGTCGCCCGGCAGCGTTCACAGTCGTTCCTCAGCAGCAGATTGCGCGGAGATATAATACAAGTTGAAATGTCACACTGAGTCAGTCCTTCAGCCCTACTGAAGTAGTTTCACCTGTCCACAGAAGCTTCTTCTCGTAGAGCATCAGTCGCCTCACTGATGCTCTACTGGAAGCATCTGTGGCCCAATTTGAAGCCTCACATTGCAATAAAAGATTGATCCCACTGGGCCTATCTTACATGCTAATGTCTAGTTTGCCTAAGACAGCAGAGTCACTCAGACAGATAGCTTTTACATGACTGATTTGATCATCTACTTTATTAATTACAGGAATGAGCACAGATCTCATTTAAGGCGAGCGATGAAAAGGTCCATTGCCTGAAATAAACTGCGACTGATTAAGTGTTTGAGCTGCTCTGGCTGATTGATATCAAGCATGTCCCATTTGTAATGTTTTAATCCAGAGGAGTAATTTACTGCCTAAGTGTAAAAGCACTCAGATCACTGTTTTAGTGGCTGAGAAGTAATATTCCCAGTGCAGCCACATGGCATTATTAAGCCAATGAGCAACGAACTGGATTTTAATATACCATATTTGATTTGGAGCACACTTATGGGGATCGCCAGCCAGATAAATACAATGTGACCTACATAAGCTGTTCAATCGTTGTCTCACACTTATTAACAAAAGCATGGCTTCTCTGGAGTTCGCCAAACAAGCATGGAGAGAATTCATGTGTTTCCATTGTGAGGGACAGAAAGCACATAAATTGAGTTTTGAATAAGGCTTTGGTCTGTCATTACTGTTACTTCTCACAGTGAAACGATTCCTAAATAGCTTTGGCTTGAATCCGAAGAGAACCATAGAGGAAGACACTCGCCTGCCCCTCGTCTAAGAATATACACACACACAAAAAAAAAAAAATCAGGCAGGATGTGCCGCCTGAATTTTTTATTTATTTATTTTTTGTGAGGATGTGAGCCTGAGATAAATGCGAATAACACCCTGCCATGTACAGAAAATAGCATTTCTGTGCTCTGCTGTTTCGTTTAAGGAACAAAAAAAAAAGGCAGTGATTGTCGATGATATAGCACACAAAGTGTGAAGGCAGCCTGAGGAGACACGAGGATAACTGATGGAGTTAGCGGGATCTGCAAGCTGAAAAAAAGGAAACAACTCGGTTCTTTAAAATATCACTCATTCCAGTTCCAAGATTGGTTCCTAAAGGTGCCAATAAATTATTTTGGACCCTTTAGTATTTTAGTAAGGGATCAGTTTGTACAATTGGGTAGTTCTCAGTGGAAAGACATTCTTAGGATTGTCATGTGACAACAGTGGTGCAATAGTTATGCATATTCCCAATCACTTTTGGCCCAAACTCTTTTGGAAGTTGGTGCAATATGTGTCCAGCATTTAAGCAACACGTGTAAACACATCAATGTGATTCCAAATGAAATTGTGCACATTGTCTCGCAATGTTGTGTCTCTGACTAGTTGCAGCCCAGCAAAATCTTAGCTTTAGTTCGGGAGCAGGTCAGCTGACTGCACACAAACTCACCGCACTTCATGTCAACTCACTGCGCAACATGTCAAGTCAATCAAGAAGTTTTTTTTGGGGGGGAGGGGGTTTGAAAAGTAGTACAATGTATGATTCATATTAACTATTTTATTTACATTAGGCATAGGTCATAATTTAAATATGCATATATATATATATATATATAACAAAACAAAAAATAAAAACATAGTTACTGCCACATGTTATGAAAATGGGCTTCATGGTAGTATCTTGACAGAGGATTAGTTCCTTTGTTTGGTGAAACTATGTTAAGAGGCTGTTTTCTATCATACAAGAAGGCATGCAAAGAAACACACATTAAGTTTGTTATAAGTTTGTGCATGTATATAAACATGATTAGCTACAATACTGCTGTTCCATGAACTTGTCTGGCGAAACTATGACTGAAGATGTCTCCCCCGCTTTAAATTGTTTGAGTAGCAGCAGTTCACAAACAGTTCAGGCACTAGGACTACTAGGCACATCCCTCAAGTCGTGTTGAGCAGCTTTCCCCGCAGCTTCTGCAGCCTGTGGGATGAAAACGATCATAGAAAACAGACGCAGAAGTTTCGCTCTGATGTCCTCAGACTCTCAACCGCCTGTCAGAGCACATCACAGCGACAGAGTGTCAGCCTGAAAAGCTTTCCCATGTTGTTTTCTGCAGTGATTTAAAGTTGAAATGTTTGTAGCTGTTTAAATTTTCACTATTTTTTTGATGACTTGTGGTAAAATGGGTTCATTAGAAATCAGTAAAATGCAGTGATTTAAAAAAGAAGCTATAGAAAATCAATTCAAAAATTTCCAGTAAACTAAGTTCTGAGTAATAACAACGGCTCCTAAAACTGAAAGGAGTTAATTTCATATTTCTGTATGAATATGTTAATATATATATATATATATATATATATATATATATATATTTTTTTTTTAAATGGCAAAGTCCCATGTCCCTTTCCATCTATCCTGTGATATGAGTGTTCCATTATATTTATATAGACATTTAAATACTTAGCGTGTCTATAAAAAAGTATTGACCCTTTTGGATGTTTTATGTGTTTATTGCATAAATCAATCATGGTCAATATAAACAGAAAAAATCAAAACAACCTTAATGCCAAAGTGAAATCAAATGTCTACAGAGTAATACCAATACCCTTTAAAGCAACTGTCCTCATAAAACTCAGAGAAAAGATTATTGAAAAGTACAAGTCAGGGGATGGCTGCTAAAGGATTTTTGAGTCTAACATCCCCAGGAGTTCTGTAAAATCCATCTTCAAGAACTGGAAGGAATATGGGACGTGTAAATCTACGAAGAGCAGGATGTCCTCACAAACTGAGTGAGCGTGAAGAAGGAGAATAGTGAGAGAGACCACAAAGACACCTGGGAGCTCTCTGAAGGAGATCCAAGCTTCAGCAGGTGGGATGGGAGAGACTGAACATATAACAACTGTTTTCTGGGTTCCTCACCAGTCTGAGCTTTATGGGCGAGTGGCAATGAGAAAGCCGCTGTGTTTTTTAATATGAGAAAACTAATATTAAATCTCCCCTATAGCCTCAAAACAATCTAAACAAACTCCAGTTTAAATTTAGTTAAGTTTAAATATTTATAGGCACTGTATATAACACAGTTAGCTACTGTGGTAAACAGTGTAGTGAGTCATCATCATATAGATATATTACGAATCATCACCCAGTGCAGTGAGTTGACATGGATCCCTTTAGTTCAGCTGCTCTGTGCTGTCAACAGCAAAAGAAATTAGGTTAGCTGTATATTCTTGTTGGCTGTGTGTGTAAAATGTGTAAATTGGATGATTAAAGCTTAATATTGTGTACAAAGATCAGACCTTCAAAGATCAAACCGTCGGTTTTAATATTCACCTCCAGCGTCTAACATGCATTTGCAAACAGCTCCACAAAGATTATTCTGCACTTCACTTCAGATCAGCTTGAAGTTTGTTTACTCGGGCATTTCTGAAATTGCATTTGCCACTTTTATTCTTGACGTGGCGATTTATTTACACAGGCCAAACACGCCGTCCTCCGCTGAGCAATCACAGCGCAGCGTCCACAGCACACAGAAGAAATGCGCCGCGCCGTTCTGTCGGGATTTTTTTTTTTTTTCCAGGGGAGGTGGGTGTTGATGTGTCGGAAGCGCGGCAGACAGCTGAAGTGCTGGAGGCAGAAACAAAGTTCACATCCCCGTGCTGCCACCGGTGCGGGTCGACCTCATCCGTTGTTATGGCAACTCGTGTGATGGGGGAAGGTCTGCTCACAGGGCCCGAAGGCCAGCCACCATTCTCGCGAGCTGGTGTTAGGCAAACAACTCTGCGGAAATAGGAGCTGTCATTTCACAGGGAAAATTGCTCACAGGCACTTGAGCTATCTTATGACCCAGAGCTAAATTGTAAATTTTCTTTCAGTCCAACTTTTTGTCACTCTTCTTGTTTTTTCCCCGCTTCAACTTTTCCTGTCTTTTGCTCCCTCTCCTCCTTTCCTTTCGTGTCCCCTACACAGGCCTTCTGAAAGCCTTAATCATTTTTTTCCCCCTTCCTGAGACGCTGACCTCTGTCTTTTCTCATCTCTCACCCCTCCTCTCTGACTGACAGGTGCTAAATCTTTTGTCTTAGAGCATCCTTTTGTCCACAAATAGACTGGGGCCAAGGCACTAGCCCGGCGTCGTGGCACTGACCCAAGAGTAACACACCGACTTTGAGAGATTGTCTCGGAGCACATAAACGCGCACGCACACACTCACTCTGACTCATACGCATGCTGGGCACGCCTACAAAGTAGCAGTTTGGGCGCAAACAACCGGCCACCATCGCTCAGAGACACACACACACACTTGCTTATGCACTCACACATCCTGCCTCCAACCAGCAGCACCACCGCCATCATTTAAGGACACAGATCAAGTCAGATGCAAGCTCTCACATATATATTTTTGTGTGTGTCAGTAGTAAAGGAAGCTCTGCTCAGTTAATAAGGCAGCATTGATTTCTTTATTTTTCCACAACCGCTCTGTCCAGCTCGGCTTCTGCAGCCATTGATTTCCACCATGAAAGCAGATTGGGGGTGGGCTGGCATTTGTGAATGTCTATGTTGAGGAGAAACAGAGTAAATGAGTGCAGTTTCTTGTATTGCTGGAAAATGTTTGTGTGAGCGTATAGGGTGTGTGTGTGTGTGTGTGTGTGTTTAGCTCCCTGTCAGACTGCCTCGAGCAGAATCACCCTCTGAGCAGCAGCAGCAGCACTCCGCCGCTACTCCCAGTGGAACATTTAGACTAAAACCTTCCATCCGTCTCCCCCTCGGCGTGCAGGCAAAAAAAACAAAAAAACTTGATGAATCTTTGCTTTGTAAGAAGTTCACATGATAAACTGCTCTGACAAATAGAAGCAATTGTTAGCGGTGGGAGCGAGCCAGCGGAGGAAAAGCTCAAAACGTACCGATGTGAATGCACGCACACACGCAAATAGACCCCTGAAACTGATGATGTGAGGCTTTCTGAGCTGTAGCTGTGGTAACAGAGCCGCACGG
Organism: Kryptolebias marmoratus; assembly: GCF_001649575.2. NCBI lineage: Eukaryota > Metazoa > Chordata > Actinopteri > Cyprinodontiformes > Rivulidae > Kryptolebias > Kryptolebias marmoratus. Next base: position 17,442,359 of record NC_051449.1, on the reverse strand, counting down.
TTACCTCAGCTACACCTGGAGAGAGCCAGAAAGACAACATCTCCCCGTGATCAACAAGTTTTCGCGTCTGAATTCACCCAGGTCGATTTGATTTGCTGTTGATAATTGATAACAACAAGCACAAAGGCCAGACGGGCGTTTAATCAATGTCCATTTTCTACAAAAAAAAAGGTTTATTTTTCTGCTCCCACTGCTCTGACAGGGTGATTGTAACATCACATTGTGATTGCTCAAAGCTTAAAAAGAGATTTGAAACCTCATTTAGGCCTAATGCATTCCCCCTCCTCGTTTTCTTTTTTTTCACTCCGCGCTCGCTTTCTTTTAAATCCAGAGCTTTATCTGCTCGATGAAACAGAAGCGGCGTTGTAAAAAGCTGCCTAAAATATGCACGACTTCCAAACAACAAAAAAAAACATTGTGCACAAAATAAAGAAATTACGAAGCGTCTGGAGACAAATACATTCGCCCAGACGAAACCAATGCACAAAAGATCCCACTTTCTAACGAGGACCCTTCACAAGAGAAGACAATTGCTAAAATTGGTGCTTGCTAAACGCCTGACTTCAATGCAAATTTCTTTTTGTCTCATAATGCACTTGCTCCAAAGAGCCACACTCCCACAAACACAATACAAGAGGCCACAGTGCTTTGATTATGATGCAGAGAGGATTGCTCTCATCTGCTTTGGGTATCAACTTTTTTTTGTTGTTTTTTTCCTTTTATGCTCCCCACAAATGAGTCCTTTAGATGTTGCAATTTGTCTAGAGCTAAAAGGTAAGAACAACTCGGTGCCTGACAAGTTGTGAAGAAATACTTGACCAACAAAATTACCAAGAGAACATTTGCGGGCTAAAATAAATAAATAAATAAACGAAGATAAAGAAGATACACTGGTGCAAAGAGTGTGCTTCAACAAAAGAGGGACACGACATTCATATCAGCTCCTAGCTGCTTCTGAACAAGTTGGAAGAATAAATAAAATGCTAACCTCAAACAATTCCATAAATTATTCAATACTAGATACACATATTTATTGGCTTTCTTGCTGAGAGGAGAATATTGATGCCAATTAGAGGCTAAATCCTGTTAGCATTGCTTAGCCTACAGACTGGAAATGTGCTTGTGTGGCTTTATTGACAAGGTGACATCCTACAAGCAACTGTGATTAATCCACACACCACATCTTATTTGTTTTCTCTGCAAACTGAAAAAAAAAACAAAAACAAAATGGGTTTTAAATGAAAAATTAGCATTCTTTGAAGGAAATGCATATTGACTGCTGCCTTGCATGCCGACGCTTGAAACAATGTGTGTGTTGGGACGACTCTCAGCTACTAACACACCAAATTTTAGCTCAATATCTGTAAAATTGTTATAGTTATAGCCATTTTTGTGTTTGCTGAGGTCAGTTAGCTGTGGCAGCCATCTTGAATCAAGTTGACCCCAAGAGTTGTATAGATGTACGTTTATAAATTACTTTCTGAGAGTTTCATTAAAGTCTGTCCAGTGGTTTATGAGATATTTTCCTAACAGACACAAAAGGCTGACTTTAATAGTTAATGTCAAGGTTTTAAACAAAGATTAAAGAGTATGTATTGGGGATGACTCTCGGCTACTTCCTCACCAAATCTAAGCCAAACATTTGTGGGGGCCATTTTTGTGTTGGATAAGGTTGATTAACTGTGCCGACCATCTTAAATCACGTTGACTCCAAGAGGTAATTAGTTATATTTGTACATGTATGAATTACTTTCTGAGAGTTTTATTAAAATCTGTCCAGTGGTTCAGGAGATATTTTGCTAACAGACAGTGAGACAAATGAACATGCACAGTTAATTACATTATTTTGTGTTTTCTATAGCAATGGGCAATAATATTGACTTGTTTTTTGTTGTTTTTGTTGTTTTAGAGATTATATTAAAGATTATCTAACATGGTTGTAAAGAGTATCATCACTGCAAAGAAGGAAAAATACAAACAGGATGTTTGTTTGCCATTTTTCACCTTTATGGTAATCTACACTTAGCTTACTTTGGCTTTTAAAGGAATCATTCATACTTTTTATTTTCTGGAGTGGTGTTCTGTGGAGTTGTTTTTAATAATCATTATCTCACCTGCAGCGAGTCAGTTTGGAACAGCAGACAGGTAAGACGGTTAGTCTGAGGGAGACCAGTTCCAGTGCAGATTTTATAGCAGTTCATGCAAATCCTATTTTATAAACCTTTACACCACCGTCACTTTGTGTTAGATGGTTATTTACACAGGAGTCTGTACTTTCCCTAAACACCAAGTCACCAGAGGTTTATTAGTGTTCCATGTGAAAGCTGTGCTGCAAAACAGAAGGCATAAAGTGTGACAGCAGTGGCATCATCTGTTGCTAAAAGTAATGCAGTGTAAACACTATAGTTTCATAGCGTGAGCCACTGCAGGTAATGGGCTGCAGTTGACTCAGTTTCCAAGGTAAATAACCATAAACATCAGGAACTGTCCCTGCCATTGTAGTTTATTTTGAAAGTATTATTAAGTTTAGCTATGGTCCCAGATGAGCCTAGCTTTACTGTCAGAAGACATGCATTCCCCTCCATGTTGATTCATTGGAAAATTAAGACTTACAAAGCAGCGGCAGCACGTTTCATACCCAAAGCCTCTGTTTCATTAGAGCAGGGGTGGGGGTCAAACTCAGTTACACAAGGGGGCCAAAATTAAATCTAAGTCCTAGCCAAGGGCCAATCTCAATCAATATTTATTGAAAAAATACATAAATTAACCCTGGTTTTAGATGTAATATGTCAAATCAGTCATATAGAAATATCAAATACCTTTTCCCTATTGTATATTACATAGAATTGAGAACAAACATACTTTAATGAACAAAGAAAAATAGAGTAAATTTAAAAACACACATGATTAGCATTCATATTTTATTCCTTCTCATGAATTTTTCTTCATTAAAACAGCCAAAAAGCAATCAATAAAAATCAAATCATGCAGCTACTGACATTTAACTTGGAAACAAGAAGAAAATACAGAAAAAAGACATACATACATTAAATCAGCCTCGCTGTTACTCTGATGCACACTAAACTCAAGTCAGATACCTGGTATCATTTCTTGGCTGCAAGTTTAATCAACGGGAGTTTGATCAGTCCCATTTGATGCTCTCTTTTGCTCTTTCCAAGTCAAAACTAAAGGTTAGTGAGAAATGAAAACGTGTTTTCTTGGCTTCAAAGTAACTGCCACAAGAAGACTAACTAGGCTCAGATTTTTGAGCAAAATGAGGATTGACAAAGAGTCGATCCGTCCCAGACCGGCAGGCCAGATCTAATAACATTATCTTGAGGGACCAGATGAAACATCAGCAAGGGCTGGATCTGGCCCGTGGGCCTTCAGTTTGCCACATGTGTATTAGAGGGTTTTAAGATGCAATACGTAGGGTGACTAAACGTTAAATCACAAGTCCCAACTGTGTGCACGGGTGGATGCTTTTTGTTATAGGTAAGCTACAGATAATTAATAACTCCACTTCAGCAATCCCAAACTAACCCTTAATGTCAAATTTCCATAAAGGAATGGCTGCGAATGAGCCCATTTTCACACATCTGAAACTATTTATTTAAGGAGTTTATTGTATACTTGTTTGGTTGGAAACAGTAAATGAGATACTATTTAGTTTTATTCCTGAGGGTTTTTGAACCTGCTTCATTGTAAACAACTGGCAGCAGTCATATTCTTCAACGTAACAGACAGTTTTTAGTTTGGGTTTTTTTTCCACAGAACATCCGTCAATATTCCCCCGTCTGACACTTTTCTTCTGTGTTTTCTTATAATCTCTTCTGTTCAAACATCAATATCCTCCACAGCCTCCTCTCTGGGTCTGAACCAGTGTCGCTCCACCAGTCTGGGTTGGTTGGTGGGTAGAATCGATCAGAGCAATTTTTTTTTTGCACCCGAGGACTCATTGAACGAGCTGCAGAAGTTATGAGTCAGTGGATTATGTTTGATCAAAATAGGAGAGCTGGATTTTTCTTTTTCAGTTTGTTCAATTTTTTTTTACCAGCAGCCCTCTGATCCTTCTTCTTCTTCTTCATCTTCTTCTTTGCCTGTTCCTATAAGTCGCTGATGCATTTGCATACAGCAATCAGATGTGACGGCCGCTCAGCGAAGGCTTGTTTCACATTTGAAGGGATAAATGGGATCAGACAGGCTGGAAGATGGATGCATCACAGCTCCCATCCTCTCCTACTCAAAATACAATATCTTCCTCTTTCACATTTGCCTTAATTTTGATTTAAAAGTTCACATGGATGACTTTTTTATCATTTTGCTCTGCTTTGCTTTGTATTAAATCCTTTTCTTTTTCGGCAGCTCTGCGTTTCTCCCCAGATTAATCCAAACTGTAAATATTGCTCAATATTTTCCTGCTGGTAGTGGAACTCGAGCAGCAATATGAGCAAAACTGCGGGGTGCACGCACGTCCCAAAATCAGATGAAAATGACGCGTCTGTAATGATCGCTTATCATCATCCTCACTGTATTGCCTTTCTGTAATATTTGGTGTGCAGCGGTGTCTGCAGCAGGGCTCAATGAATCCTCATAAATTATGTTTCTTTGTTGCCATGGAAGTGACAGCATCTGCTGACTTGAAGTGATGGATGTCAGGCGGATGTCAAATTACACTCCGGCTCCGAGCCTATACCCTGGTTATCTATGCAGTCGCACATATAGAGACGAATTATGAAGCTGGGGTTTCTTTCTCCCTCTCGCTCTCTCTCTCTCCCTCTATTTGTTGTTGTTTTGTTTGTTTTTTTAATGCATTCTTCATTTCAGCTGATCTTTTCCATCTGCCCGCAGTCGGACCAGGACTGAGACAGCAACACAATTACATCTTATGGGGGAGATTTCAGTTATCATTGTCTGGCACACAGTAGCCGATGAAAAATTAAAAATCTCTGCAGGCAGAGGGAGTCAACTTGTCCATACAGATCTGTCAATGCGAGACAGATCCCCACCCCACCACCCACCTCCACCCTCGGAGTTAAACAAACGAGGTCCTATCTAGTGGCCTGCTGCTTAGCTTCCTGTGCAGAATAGCAATTAAGCCGAGGAGCTGTGCATCGCAACTCGGACGCCGAGTGAAGCTGGGCGTTCGGGCGTCGGTGGTCCTCCTGTAGGAGCGTGTAATGTTTAATAGTAAAGCAAGCCCTAATCTAATCAGAGCATATTGCTTTTGGCAAGTCCTATAGTGACACAGCATTGTTTCTGCCAGATTCCTATGGAGCGAGTGCTGTGCTCAGCACAGATCTGCAAACATCCTTTATCCCCCACAGCATCGCTCTCGCATTATTCATATTCCAGGAAGATGCCGTTTTCCTGCGAAATGAGTTGAATTCGTATGCAAGAATTTTCTAAGATCACAATGGTTGTTTTCGGCGTGGCAGCATGACGCCCTCCTGATCAACCCCCCGCCAGAGTCATGAGTTAGTGAGAGAGACAGGAGGAGCACACGAACACAATCAGTGCAGCCGACGACCCAGTTGTCAGTATGTTGGCTAAACTTTGCCAAACCCTAATGCAGTCTTACACAGCCGCGTCGGCATCTCTGACGCCTGGAGTGAGCTGTCGAGAGGGTGTCAAAATAAACATGTTGAATTCCCTCTGAGCTCGTAAAACTTTAAAGTTCACTGTCAGTGGTTATTAGGCAAAATCAAACGCAGGTCTCAAAGCTGATTATGTTCTTTCATTTACATACAAAAAGACAAGAGTCCCCCCCCAAAAAAGACTGCATGAGGCAGGCGTCCTGCACTGTATGTGCACGAGGCCCTGTGCAACAACAACAATTAAAGACGTAGCATTTCTTGAAGGGATGCATAAGAAGGAACGCTGCCTTTCATGGCAAAGTTTTAAACAAAGGTAGTTTTATGTTGAGAAATGAGGAAGTTTAAGCTGCTTCGGTCAAATATTATGTTATGTGGGATCTTTTTAGATATAATGAAATTCCACATAATTATTTAATGCTCTTGTTATGTGTTGGGGGTGACTCTCAGCTATCCCCACATCAAGTTTTAGCTCGATATCTGTAAGACCAACTGAGTAATAGCCATTTTTTCACATCTGATCAATTCAGTTAGCTGTGGTGACCATTTTGAATAGGTTGACTCCAAAATGTAATCAGTTGCAGATGAACATTCATTGAATGTTTTCTAAATGTTTTGTTCAAATCTGTTCAGTGGGTTAGGAGCCATTTTGTTAACAGACAGAGTTGACTTCAAAGATCATCAGCAAAGTTTGAAACAATGAACTCACGTGGTCTGTTAGTGCTGGGACGATGTGGATGACTCTCAGCAACTACCACGCAATATCTGTAAAACGGATTGAATTATAGCCGTTTTGGGGTTCGCTTAGGTTGATTAGCTGTGGGGGCCATCTTTAATCGAGTTGACTTCAAAATGTAATCAGTTCTAGGTGTACGTTTTATCATTAATTTCTTTAAAAAAAAATCATCAACATCTGTGAAGTTCGTGCGATATTTTGCTAACAGACCGTCACGCGCACACATACACAGGTCCAGGCAATAACATAACGCCCGCCTTTCGCCTCTCGGTGGCGGGCAATCATACATTACCAATAACAATCGCTGTTAAGTCTCGCGCGTGTGAGTTCATTGAGCTCTGATTCCGTATCTCTGCTTGTCTTTAAACTGTAGCTGTTCCCTCTCAGCCTAACTTCAGCCGCCTTCACTCACCTGTTTTGTTGCGCTCCCGCTCCGCGAGCTCCTGAAAGTAGCCCCCGGCGTTCCAAGCGTCACCACAAAGACAACAGGGACTAAACGTTATCAAACGGAGGGACTCGCGGTGTTTCTAAACCCTTCACCCCCCCTCACACACACACACACACCTCGCTTCAGCCTCACTATCCCAAGAGCAGAGCGCGCGACCCCCTCTACCTCCCCTGGGGAAACACAAACAGCGGACCTACCCGCTTCCTCCGCGCGCGGACCTGATCTGCGCAGCGCTCTCTCTCCAAGCCGGCTTGAGAGGAAAATGATATTATGGAATCGATGTGTCCGCTTCAGATCACGGAAAGGGGAGGCTGTTGTTGTTGTTGTTATTCTTGTTGTTGTTGATGATGAGGAGGAGGATGGGGGGGCTGACTGAGCTGCGGCTCGGAGTCCGTTCATCGGAGCCCGGACGCTGAGAGGACCGTGCTGGACGTCAGCGCGGATGATGCTCTACTCACTCTCTGATATTGTTATGCGGCTTTGATTCAACCCCCCCACCGCACCTCCCTCCCTCCCTCCCTCCCTCTCTTTCCTGCTTTCACCGGATGCTCTCTCCTCCAATACTCATCTAATTATCTGCCTAAAGGGATCTGCCTCTCTTTCTGTGAGCACACTGAGGGACGGCCGCTCTCCACTTCCTTCACTGTGGAGGTGCTCAGTTTTCACTTTTGTTTACAACAGAAATCCATTTAGATCTTTCCACTTCCTTTAAAAACACTGTTCCCCATAAAATCTGCTTCAGCACACTTGCATTATTTTTGTCTTCTTATGCTACTTTTAGCTTTTGTCTGATGTTCTGCTACACTTAGCTTTTAGCTATAGCCTTTTGCTACTTTTGGCTTATGGCTAGATTTAGCTACTTTAGCTAACTCTTTGCTTCTTTTAGTTATCCCTTTGCTACTTTTTGTGTTTACTTAAGTTTTGCTTATTTTAGCAAGTGTTTTGCTACTTTTAGGCTTTTGCTCTATTTAGGTTTTATTTAGCTAGTTTCTACTTTCGACTTTTAGCAAATGTTTTGCTGTAACCATTTGCTACTTCGAAATTTTATCCAGCATTTTGCTTATTTTAGCTTTTGCCAGTGTTCTGCTTCTTTTAGCTTTAACAGCTAAGTTTCAGCTTTGTCACCAAGTTTCAGTAAACTTTCTCCAGTTGTGCAAACACTGAGTCAGCATTTACTCTGTTGTTCTCCTCTTTATGGTATTATGGTGTATGGCATTATTTATTTACGTTCTTTGGACTAACTACAGTACTTTAGCAGACTTTTAATTATTTCAGCCATTGGGAGATCAAAACATCCAGCCCATTTAGGACATGATGGCTGACATTTGTTATTTGTAACTTTTATACATTTTGAATTGTTGAATTTTATGTACAGTTTTTGTTTTTCATAGAAATGCAGTGAGATCTCTTTAACCTTTGAAAAACATTGATCTCCTTAAAATTATTTACTTCATCATTAGCTTTTAGCTACTGTTTTGCTAGATTTAGCAGTCAATTAAAAGGTTTCTTTTAGCTTTTCTTCTGTTGGTTCCAGCTTTTAGCGACTGTCTTGCTGTCTTACTTTTATACTATTCAGACAATTTTAGCTTTCAGTTCCTGTTTTGCCATTTTTAGCCTTTAGATGCTTTATTGCTGGGTTTAGCTTTTAGCAACAGTTTTATTAGTTTTAGCTTTTAGTTACTGTTTTCCTAATTTTAGCATTGAGCTACTGTTTTGCTGGTTTTTAGTTGCTTTTAATTCATAGCTATAATTTTACTAATTTAAAATGTTCAATTTAAAATGTTCTCTATCGTTCTAGTAGCTAGTGTTTTTGCTAATTCTAGCTTTTATACTGTTGAGCTGGTTTTGGCTTTCAGCAGCTTTTCTAATCATTTTTAGCTGGAGGTGGATACAGTTATTCTTTATTTGTTTGCTGCTTCATAAGAGTCACTTTTCAGAGAAACAAACACATTTTTCAGATTTCAGCTTTCAGCACCACGGACAGCGGCTCTCAGTCTGAGGGGTCGTAAAGGCTGATCCTCCACGCTCTGATGCTGACAGACAGACACTCCCAGGTCCGATTTCTGACTGTGCTGATGACAAGAAATAAGAGTGGAAAACCGCAGGCAGAACTGATCGGGAAAGTGCCCTTTCTGTCAGGTGAATTCAGGCTGAGACGGAGGATCTGAGTTCGAGTTGCACTCTGTTCTCCTGCGCTTTACTAACTGCCTCCAAATGCTCTGTTGAATATAGTTTATTTTTAGGCACTAGCTTAATTTCCTATGTTGTGAAGGGATTCTGCAGTACAGTTGCCAGCTTATGTAATCCAACTGGACAGATGAACTCAAACCCCCCCAGTGTGGGCAGTAATCATCCAAGTGTCTGTTTTTATCAAACTGTAACGTTCTACCTTAAAATAACATTTTTAATGATCCTACTCAGACTAGACCACTGCAACGCCTAATAATTCCCCACAATTTTTATAATTGATCCAAAATATTGACCTGGTAGCCATGAAGGCTTCCTCTAGGAACAATCCGGTGTATGCCTCCCTGTTTTGTCTCCTTGTAAAACCTAAAAAATTTAAACTCTTCTCATCATATAACAACAAAACATTGCTCTGTTCTGGCTTAAATATATTTTTGTCTTTTAGATTACATGCCTTTTGATGAAAAACTAATGTTCAAGATGCAATACGATCAATATGCGCAATTATATGATTTCAGCCCTAGCCTAACATGGAACAAAGAGGCTCTGCTTCAGAACAACACAATCCCAAAGGAGGTGCCCGTCTGCGTGTGTTACAACAGGTTTGTTCTAATTAGGACTAAATCAAAGTTTCAAACACAATTACACAAACTAACTGATGAAGGCAGTGATTGGTTCGAACTCCCTGTCCTGAGAGGGGACATTACATTGTTTATCAATGGGCTTTGATGACTTTAAAGAGCGCTAATGAGGGACTCAGTTTGCCATCATGAAGAATCGTCTCAGAGCTACATCAAGTGGGGACCTGGCTCTGTTTGAACCAGATCTTCAGCAAGTCTGCGGCAGTCTTATTCAGGTAATATGAAATAAAGTTACAAAATGATCCCCTTCTTCAGCAACAGAACCCATCTCTTGTGGGCCACGACACAGCAGTGGATGAGTTGATCAATCGGTTGTTTCTCTTCAAAGGACTTCATTTAAACTGTTATATGCTGTCGGCTTTTACTCTCTTTTTCAAGCTGCTTGCCGAGTTACTTTCACCCGTCCCCCTCCCCCACAACCCCAGCTCCACCTTTTCAAAACTGTGTCTGATTTAATCAGTGACAAATATTTAAATTATTATAAACCATAATTACAGCCACCATAATTACTGTAATTATGGCAACAATTATCTTTTTGACAAGATTTCTCCTGAAAGAAGTCTTTTTTTTTTTCTTATTCAGTTGTTTACGTAGCTAAAAGTAGAATAGTTAGTCTACTTTTAATCTAGTTTTCTGGGGTAAACTTAACAAAATAGCTTCTTACATTTAGTAAGTTATAACAACCACTTTAACTATCTAATCTTAGGTCTTTAATTCTTGTTTTTCTGGTATTTTGATGTATTTGTTTTATCCCATCCTTTTGAACCATTCATGCTGTTTTTTAGCTAACTGTTTTGGCTTATGCTAGCTTTGCTTTTCCCATGTAAAAACAGACTCATGGAGGATAGTTCAATGCAATTCAGTTCATTTATATGGTGCCAATTTGCAACAAAAATCATTTCAAGGCACAACACAAAAACAAGTCCAAATCATAAATCCCGTTCAGATCCAGATTAACTTCTAGTTCCACTCAGTTCAGTTCTTATTATAGTACAAAACAGGCGCATGCAGTCCGTTATGAAATGTCAATTAGTAAAATTTATTTCTCTACGGAAGCCAGCGTTGAACGTTCATTTTGTCTCAGTCCACCATCCTGAGCAGCATGTTGGCAACAGTAAAGAGGAACAACACCCTTTAAACAGGGAGGAACCTCCAGCAGAACCAGAACAAGGCTCAGGGTGAGCGGCCATCTGGCTCAGAGTTTGAGAGGACAGGAAAGGGACGCAGGAAAACACCGAAGAATTAGTCCAGGTGTAGTTTCTACGGGAAGAAGAACTGTCATAACAGGTTAATGACAGCAATAACTTTGAACATAAACATATAGAATAAAAAGAGTAAAGACAGCAGCAGAGTGAGGAAATGTGGTCAGTTTGTCCTCCAGGAGTCTCAGCCTATAGCAGCAGAACTAAAGGAGAGCTCAGGAAACTCTAACCAACCCTAACTATAGGATTTATCAAAGTCTTAAAAGTTGAAATGGTGTCACCTGTACGAACAGAACCTGGACATTGGTTCCACAAGAGAGGAGCCTGATAACTGAAATCTTTGCTTCCCATTCTACTTTTAGAAACTCTAGCAACAACTGAGAGCAAACTGCTCTGTTACAAAAATAAGGAAAAATAAGTTATTTAATATAAGATGGAGCTTAGTTGTTGAGATATTTATATGTTACAAATAAGATTTTCTGGATTTTACAGGGAGCCAGCTATAATTGGAGAAATATGATCTCTCCTTCTAACTCTCATCAGAAATCTGGCAGGAGCAGCATTTCGGATCAACTGAAGACTTTTTATAGTTTTTTTTATTTTAGACATCTAGATAATAAAAACCTACAATAGTCTAGCCTAGAGTGAGAAAAGCTAGGATATTTATTTTCTCGTTTTAAGTAGTTGTTACAACTGCTCAGTTCTACATTGCATAGGCTGGTTTGAAATGAGAGCGACCGCATGCCTGCTCCTCAACATGTGTGTGTGTGTCTCCTTTGATGATGACGTCAACACACTAATAACACACTACAAAAACCCACCACCTAAGTTTGATTACCAGCTGCCTGCGTGCGCGCACCTTCATGTTTGTGCATGTAAACACATGCCACTCGTGAGAATGCACTCATGCGTCAGCGGGTACATTAGTCTGTCTGATAGTGCGTCATTTAAGCCTTGAACATAATGCTATGTGTGTGTGTGTGTGTGTGTCTTTGAGCCTTGATATTAATGATCTGGCCCAATGTGAGCTTGTTTCAACTCACATCAGGGTAATTAATATCACGCTCAAATGTCTGAAAGAGCACGTGGCTCTCTTCACATCCCGCTGTTTTTCACTTGCCTCTTTTTGGCTCACAGATGATACAAACAACATCAACAAAAAAAAAGTTAAATCATAATGGGGGGCGATTTGTTTGCACGCACGTTCCCATTAAGTTGCTATAAGTGGTTCCAAATTTTGTTTAAGAGTTGTGTTTATTGGCCCTAAAAGCTAAATGCAGCCTTGGAGCGAAAAAGGTTTGGCTTTAGCTGCCAAACTGAAGCCTTTATATCTTTAGAGGACTCATTTCTCTGCACTGTCTTAGCATCAAAGTGCACTTGAACTCGTCCCAGTTCCATTAGTGGTGCTCTGAGGCCAACTGTAGAAGACTCGGGACTGTTTCCAGGTTCTGTGTTTGTGTGTTGCTCGCTCGTTTCTGAGTGCGCTCAAATTAAAAAAACCCTCATCCCTTTGTAGATACTCCCACTGGAATGAGCTGTAATTAGGAGTGTTTCCTTCTTAACTTGCCTTGTAAACGTGTCGACATGAAAGAGAAAAGCACATTGTGTCCATCCCTGCCACTGAGGAGCTTTCCGCCGCTGATCTTTGAAACAACGCTCCTTTATTGTCTAAATACCTCATGTGGTAAAAAACAAAAAGCAAATGCTTCCTTTTCCTTCAGCCCCAGCATGTCGATAAAAGCTCTTTGTCATTTTGAAAAATATAATTGAAGTGGATTCCTCCATCGTTTTGTTACTAAAATTGACAAGTTTGAGTATTTTTTTAAAGGGCACGAAAAGATAAACTGTGACAAATTGATTCACAGTCAGTTAGATAGATGGAGACGGAGAAGGGCTGACAACACCAGATTACAATTTAAGACCTAGCACACCTGCCACCTTTCATAGCATCATGCCACAGTTTTAGAATACAATCATCTTGTAATGAGAAGGAACAGAGTTATAGTTGTCTTGGTCAAACCTTGCAATTACTATTATGCACAGTGCTGTGATATAATCTATTAGTAGTCAGAGTATGTGTTCGGGTGACTTTCAGCTACAACCATACTAAATTCTAGTTCAAAATATGCACAATTTACTGAGCTACAGCACTGTTTGTGTTTGCTATGGTTGACTAGCTGTGGCAGCCATCTTGAATGGAATCAACTTCAAAAGTTAATCCCCTTTAGATGTGCACCAATTGATTCATTTCTGAGAGTTTCATTAAAACCCGTCCACTGAGTCATGAGATATTCTGCTAACAGACGAACGAGGCATGCCACAATCAGGGGGTTATTCCACTTCACATAAAACACATAATATGAATGCACACAACTTAAATATGAACGTGGGAGAAAAAAAAAGGTCCAGGTGAGAAAAGTCCCGTTTTTCCTTGTGTTTGTGTTTTGATGCAAATGGCTCCAAATCAATAACAGGCAGAGAAGATAAGAGTGATTTAATGTAAACCTATGCTCTTCCTCACCCACACGTTCGCACCATGTAATGAGATGATCTCCCAGTGAAAAGCACGGAAGCTTTACAAACGGCCGGCAAAACAACAGCTTGTAATGCGACGAGCAGACATTTGTTCCACTAATCACTGAGAGGATTGTCAAACGCCGCCGAAACCAGGCTACTGCAGACTTATGGTATTAGGCCCTGCAAACACACACACACACACACACACAGTAAATAAGGCTGAAGTGTAGCACTGTTTGGTCCCCGCACCTTGACAGCTGTCAGTGATTTTGACAGATAAGATCACAGGGGGGGCAGGAAAGGGTGGGATTACCTCATTCTGGGGGGAAACGTCCAGCTCCCTGTCAGATATTCCAAAGGATGAAGGTTTGAAGTAAACAACATGGGGTTATATAAGCCTTGACATGTACAGGTTATGTTCATTTAAATCAGAAAAAAGGAGCAGTTTTAGACCAAAACATGCCTCTGACAACTGATTTGAATTAAATCTGCATGTTTTTTAAAACATTTGTGCCGTTTGTTTAAACAGACATGACAAATTTGTTATTTGATTTATTAGAAGTAGAGTTTCATGAAGGAATGCACATCGCCCGCTGCCTCTCATGCCAGACGTTTCAACTAAAATCCTCTCATGTTGAGAGGGGATGGAGTGAGGAACTGATAGCACTCAGATCATGTGTTGAGGGTGACTCTCAGCTACTACCACACTACCAAATGTAGCTCAACATCTGTGAAATTTACTGTACTGTAGACATTTTTGTGTTGGCTAAGGTCGACTCCAAAAGTGAATGAGTTGTAAATGCACAGCTAATGATTACTTTCTGTAAGATTCACTAAAAAAAATGCCTAGCGATCCATGAGACATTTTGCTAACAGACAGACGAGGTCAATTCCAACAGTTAATAGCAAATTTTACACAAAAATCTCAAACAATCTATTAGAGCTCAGAGTATGTTTTGGGCGGTGAAGCTCAGCTACGATTACACCAAATTTTAGATTTATATCTGCAAAACTGCTTGAGTTATAGCAAATATGTGTTAGATGTGGTAGCCATCTTGAATCGGGTTGACTCCAAAACTTCATCAGCTGTGGTTCGTATGTTCATGTGCTTTTCTGCTAACCCCACAGACCAATGAACACACACAGACACAAGCAAAGACATTATCACCTCCCATCTTCGGCGGTGGGGGATGAACTTACACACAACCTATGGGATGAGCTTAACGGGTCCCAGTTGGCTGGGAAATCTGGCAACAATTCAAATTTGAGGAAGCGTTTATCTGCGATAAACTCCAGTCTCTTCTTGTTGTAGACGAAGATTACAGCAACTTACTTGCTGCTGCTTCTGGAGCAACAGGAACAAACGTGAGCAGAGAGGAGACAAAAACAGCAAAGATACAGCTAGGGTGGCAGAGAGCCGAGGCCGACATCAAAACACGTGTCGACGCCTCTGCAGAACAAATGCAAGCGCTTCTGATAAAGTGGGTTCAGTCATTAGACAAGATTAGCTGGAAACACTTCTGTTGACGGTCGCTTCTCTGCATAGGAATTAGCTCCGGAAGGGATGGCTTCATAATGGTTTTTCACCTGTACACCAACAACCGTTGGAGTCAGTACACTTCAGGGTATAGTGGTCGCAGCTAACTGTCCTCAGCAAACCCCCCAAATCCCTAAACCTCAGCCAGTTTTACAGATGGACTGAACATCTTAAGTATCAATCATTATTACTTCAAAACAATGTGTTGTGTCAAATTTGCATTAGCTCAGGTTTACATATTGGATTAGAATAGTTGAGCCTCTGAAACACACACAAGAATAAAAAAACACAATATTTATATGTTTTTTTTAATTAGAAAATACGTAGTATTTAGAAGTATTTGCAGATCAAGGAATGAATTCTGACCAAAGTGATTCCAGTATTTTTACTGTTAAAAGGGGTCAGGCCCAAAATATGAGATTATATTTTGGATTACTTTATCTGTTAATACCCCAGAATAGCTATTAAATATTTTGACACCAAACCATAACCAAAGTAGCAAGATCCGAGGAACATTCTGGCCGGGATAAAAGTGTTTGTAACCCAGTCAGCGGCACTGGGTCCCAGTTCTAGCGCTGGTCTAGTGACAGTGTTCCAAGAGTTGGTTTAAAACCACCAGGAGGTTGAGGGAGGTGGTTTCTCTCAGATGGAGGAGAACGTTCCTGTATGTTCTCAAAGAGAGGGAACTGTGAACAGTTTAATCTCACCAACTTCAACTTTACTGGTGTTTATTGCCTTAAATTACAACAGGCCATTCACAATTATTAAAGTTCACTTTGCGTTATCGCTCCAGAAGTCACTTTTGCATCAGTTTTTGTCACCTGTTTTTTTTTTTTTCCTTCGACTGAACAACTTTCATCTTGCTGAGTGTCATTCAGTGGATGGGGCTGCCCAGTGGATCCTGCTTCACATCAGCTCAGTCTGCCAGAAGTTGTTTAATCTCTTCCTGGGTATAAACAGACTTATACAGATATTCTCTCATCCCTTCAGAAAAAAAAGATATGCCTTCTTTGCTTTGTGTATTCACTTATTTATTTTTTTTCCCCTGTAATTGTTGTTTTGGGATAAGACCAGTGGGGCTGTCACAGCTGATGTCAAGCAGAACATCCCAGGGACGAGACAGATCTGAGAGGCAGAATCTGCCTGACCTCGGTGCTCATTTGAACAAAGCTTATCAATAAGACATAACAACGCCACCGGCCTCATCGCGACTTGAAGGCCGCATCGCTTAGAGGGCCGCCTGACCTAACAGTGAACTGTGAGCAGACATGCACTACACAGGACCGCTCTGTTCCACATAATGAGGACATGTCAGACAGCCTATCAGTACCCTATCACTGAGTCTTCTTTTATTATTCATCCACGTCGATTCAGGGCTTTAAAACTTACCAAACAGAAACTCGAAACACAAACTGTGTAAAGTCCAACCCTTATTGGTAAAACCCAACAAATAATGATTGCCTTCGCCAAGGAGGTTATGTTTTCGGTAGCGTCTGTCTGTCTGTCTGCGGACAAGATTACTCAAAAAATAATGAACAGATTTTCATGAAATATTCAGGAAATGTCAAACATGGTACAAGGAACAAGAGATTACATTTTGGGTGGTAATCCGGTCAACGGTCAAGGTTATAGATCAGCCCGTGCTTTAACTCTGCAGCTGTATAACAGGAAGGTTAAACTCCACAGATGGACACCTCATGAGTCAAGGGTGATCACTGCTGATTTCAAGGAGATGGGATCAAAGGTCAAGGTCACAGATGAACTTGTTCTTTAACTATGCAACCATGTAACGGAGGAAAATTAAACTGTACATTTGTACACCTTATAGGTCAAGGGTGATCACCATTGATTTCAATGTCATGGGGTCACATGTCAACATCAGAGGTGACCTGGTGCTTTAACTCTGCAACAGTGTAATGTAGGAATGTCAAACTGCACAGCTGGACACCTCATGGGTCAAGGGTGATCACTGTTGATTTCAAGGTTTATAGAGTCAAAGGTCACAGGTAACCCCTTTGTTAAAAATTTCTCTCTACTCCTACATGTGACCCTTTTGTTTAGTTCACTAAGGAATTTAGGTTTCCAGTTGTGTTCCTTTGTTTGCCTGTCTGTTATAAAAGATCAGGGAAAAACTAATGAACAGATTTGGATGAAATTTTTCAGATTATGATCCAGATCGCACTATTTTTAATCATACTGTGGCCTTGGAGGAGGTGTGTGCCCTCTGCTTTTAGTTAATGTATATTATCTATCTTGTGTTTATGCATGTACTTTTCAAAAATCAAAGTGGGACCTCAGTTTTACAGCCGTACATATAACTATCACAAATCACCTTGGGGTGGGAGCTTTTTGAATCTCATCACACTGGTATACTCAAATGATATTTTGATTCCACAGAAAACTGGATTTTCCTATGGACCTTACTTATTTTGAAGATAAAAAAAACCCAACAACAACTAAATAACATCATTTGCCATGTTCATGATCAAACTCTGAGTTTGAAATTACCCCGGAGAGAGGTGACAAATAAAAAATCACCACACATTCCAGGTTTGAGAAATGGAAGACAATATCTGACTTTACCGCGAAAGTAAAGAAGCCATCTGTCCCACGGCAGACGTCCAAATTTGAGGACTGGGGGACTTCAGTCATTCTCTTTTACCCTTCAGCGTCGCCTGGCTGTTGTGCTGTCATGCTGACACTGACTGATTCGGATCAGTGGGTCCTGAGAATTTTTCTTGACTGCAGACGGTTGGGGAAACGGACCGTTCATCACCTTAATGGAAGAGTATTGATTGTGGTGCAGGAGCACCATACCCTTCTGCAATAGTAATGGACTTCTTGAAATCACAGATGAAAAGGCATCAGGGGGATGTCCGGGGAGAAGGGAGACGCCGTTCCCCGGATCGTTAGTTCCTTGTTAGCTGTTTGGACGTGTGTGGGTGCCGGGGCAGACATTCCTATTTGTAATTCATACAGATCACACACAAGACAAGACCGGTTTACCAAATATAAAGCGTGCATTTTCTCACATATTTTTATTGATATTTGCCACTTAAATGTAAACATCTTGATTTAGCTTCCTTGTCTTATAAAGTCCGGGGGGGNTTCTCAGTTTTCCTTGTGTGAGATCACCATGGTGCACAGTCTTGCTGCTTGAGTTTTGAACACATTTGGAAAAAATTGGGCAACTGTAGTCACAGAGTTGTTGCAGGGCATCGTCTTGAACCTGTTTCCGTTTGGCTTTAGTTTAACACAAGAGCGCTCGAGCTAAAAGTTTGATGAGAGCTCTCCTAATGACAGATAACATCTGAATGCCCAGGTTTCAACACCACTCCAGCAATGAACAATAATTAATAAAAGATCGGTGTAAATCTGCCTAGCTTCATTTCAAAAGTGAACTCCAGCAGATTCATTCATAACCGTGGGGGTGGCTGCCAAGGTGGGTACAAAGTGGGCCAACAAAACAAAACAATGTGCATGGCATAAAATATACAGCTTTGAAAGCTGTGTACATGAAAATAAGCCAGGATTTTGAACATTTGGCCGTGTTTTGCACTGGTTCTCGGCTCGCTGTTTGCACTCACTTATTCACTTGTAATTTAGGCCCACCTTCTCACAGGACAACAACCCCATTATGTTCTCTTACTTCCACACAAACCACTGTACATTAAGGTTTCTTTTTTTTAATTAAAAATGGGGAAAACAATTCTGGTTAAAAAGGCAAAGTGTTCCTTAAAGTAATGCTAATCATTCGCTGCCTTTTATGATACATTTTTAGCCTATGATCATTTTATGTTGCGTAGCCGTTTGGAGTATGTATTGTGAATCGCTCTCAGCTACAACCACACTAAGTTTTAGCTCAATATATGAAAAATTCACTGAGGTGAAGCCATTTCTGTGTAGGCTGCGGTAGACAAGCTGTGGCGGCCGTCTGGAATTGGATGGACTCCAAATGCAAATCAGTTTTAAATGTACATACAGTAATTCCTATCCTGAGAGTTTCACCTAAATCTGCCCAGCGGTTTATGAGATATTTTGCTAACACTCTAACAGTTAATGCCAAGGTTTCAGACAAAGATCTCGCTTGATCTGTGGCGATAAAAACAAAAACAGAACTGAGTCACTGGCTGTACAGATGAAGTATCGAATAGAGTTAATGAAACTCACCGAACCAGTTATTCTCTAGATAATAGGATGCTATTCAAAAGTCTACTGAATGGACATGATTTCTACTGACGATAAACATTCGATTTCTAGATAAACGAGTCCAATTTTGGCAGGAAAGGAGCTTCAAATGAAAACTGACTTGTGCAAATTCCAAACGCCAGTACAATGCAAAGAAAAGCCCCTCTCCATTGCTTTCAGTAAACACCGGATTCAGCGCTGACCAAAACACTTACTGTCCCTTTATTTCACAGGGAAAAAAATAAAACAAAATAAATAAAATATATGCAAAGTCACCCTTCAGGAAACAGGAATTAGTTTACTTTCTTCCTGACAAGGACATGCTGTGAAAACCTTGGCAAAAACAGCAGCGTGGAATTTAATAAAGTCTGCGATGCTAGCTTGCTCAAGAAACTGTTTCCCCTCAATTTAACAGCTGACGTGTTCTGCTATCTTTTGGGTAATCCGAAGAGAAATGCAGAGTGGCAAAGCAATTACCGGGTGAGTGACGGGCTCGCAGAGGAACATTCGGCTCAGCCAAAAAAGCACATTCTGCATAATGCTCAAAGTTCAAATCTCTCCCTCGGTCATGAATAAAATGATGCTGATAAGGAGCCCAGACTGTTGTCTGGAATCATTAAATAATTAGATCCTATATGTGTTACGTCTTCATTAGGCTGCGTCTGGTTCTACGTAAATAAAAATCAAATTAAGATGTGGTGAATCAAGGAAAGCTCACATTTAACTGAAGTGTGTAATTTCACAAAAGAGCCAAACGAGTTGCTGCTGGCTTAAGACTGAGCAATTATGGTGCTTCTGTTTGTAACCAAAGAACGTGGATTGTGGGTGAAGATGCCGTGTGAATGCTGAGGGCTGAATGACTTTGCTGAAATTTGCAGAAAAGAGTTAAACTGGGTTGTTAAAACTAAAAGAAGCAGAACACCAGCTAAAAGGAAGAAGACGCTTGCTAAAAAACTAAAAGAAGCAAAGTGCTCACTATGAGCCAAAGCAGCGAAATTTGAACTAAAAACTAAATGTCGCAAAAGGGTAAATGTAGCGAAAGGTTAGCTAAAAGTGGCAAAAAGCAAGCTAAAAGCTAATTGTAGCAACAGGGTAGCTACATGCTAAACATAACAAACAGGAAAAAGGTTGACTAAAAGCTAAAACAGGTAAATGGCTAGCTAAGAGTAACAAAAAAATACTAAAAGCAGTAAAACACTGACTAAAAGTACCTAAACATAAACTAAAAGGTAAAAGTAGAAAACAGCTAGCTAAAACTGACAAAAGGCTAAACTAGAAGCTAAAAGTGGCAAAAGGCTGGGTAAAAGTAGCAAAAAGCTAGCTTATTGAATCAAAAGGCTAGCTGGAAACAAGTAGCAAAAGGTTAACTGAAGGCTAAAAGCAGAACAGTAGCTAAAAGCTAAAAGAAGCTAAAGGATACCTAAAAGCAGCATAAAAAACAAACCATGTTTTCGAAGGAATTGCAGAGATCTCGGTGTATTTCAGTGGGGAAAAGGTTTGTAAATAAAGTTAAACATTTTGAAAAGTAGAAAAATAAAAAACATGGAAACAATAGTGAGAATGCAGAATCAGCTTGAGCACAATTCTGAACTAAGCAGTCAGTGAAGTGGTCGCTCTTAACTCATGAAGCATGAGTTGAGAGTTAAGAACATGATTTTTTTTCTAAACATAAAATAAGGACAAGGTCTTTACAGAACCAGGAAGTAATTAATTTGATGATTTGATGGACAAGTCCACTGGCTCCCTGTCCAGCCCCATATTCCATTTCAGATTCTCCTCCTTCCTTTAAAAGCCTCTCTGTAACCTTGCTCCTTCATCCTGAACTCTGCCATCCTCCTCTTCCTCCCACCGCTATATTCCACCTGCCAACCAATCCACTGTGGGCTTCAAAGCCTTCAGCCTGCTGCTCTTCATCACTCAAATTCTCTTCCACTTATCTGTTTAGACTGGCCTGTCTTACAAAACGGTATTTTCTCTTCACTTATTTATATTTTATTGTACGTGTTTTAAATTATTTCCTTGATATATTTATCTGACTTCATTGCTGTAAAGACGTCCTTGAACGGTTTTTTTTTCCCACAGAGAAAGTGTGTCATAATTATTTATAGTCACCCACCATCACACAGGTGGGAGAGCCTGTGTTTGTGTGTCTGTTAGCAAAATATCTTGCGAACCACTGGGCGTTTTTTAACGAAACTCTCAGAAAAATATAAATAGTTATTCATCTACAACTCATTACCTTTTGGAGTCAATTTGATTCAAGATGGCAACTAGAGGTAACCAAACTTATAAAAAAAAACAAATGGCTTTAACTCAGTCTGTTTGATCAATATTGAGCTAAAATTCGGTGTGGTAGTAGCTGAGATTCATTCCCAACACATACCCTGAGTACAAACACATTGTGCAATATCTTTGATTAAAATGAGCAGGCAAGATGGTGGGCGATATGCATTCCTTAAAGGACTGCTGGTTTAATTAATGTTTTAGGTCATGGTAAATAGAAGAATTTTCATGCCTAAATAAGGAAGTTTAATGATCCTCAATTAACCCACTTGTAAATGTTGAAAGAACTGATATTTGGACTGAAAACAAGCAAAACCTATTTGATTTAGAGACACAATGTTTTCATTTGTTCTTTAACGGTCAGGTTTGGTTACAAAACAACAACATAAACTATTTTTTTAAATTTGAATTGGAAAACAAACGTGGTTTGGGTTGCAGGATGCTACCTACAGAAATACATTTAATATAATTCGATTTTTAGATGGATGAAGAAAGAGTTGAGTCGAAATGCAAAACTCTGGATTTTTGGATGTGATTTTCTGGATTTTCTCTCCATCTATGTTCCGACCCTCACCTGTGGTCATGAGGTTTGGATCATGACCGACAGAACGAGATCCTGGACACGAGCAGCTGAAATGAGCTTCCTTCATAGGGCGGCTGGGCTCAGCCTTAGAGATGAGGTGGGGAGCTCGGAGTAGAGCTGCTCCTCCTCATCGAAAGGAGCCAGCAGAGGTGGTTCAGACATCTGATTAGGATACCTCCTGGACGCCTCCTTTTGGAGGTTTTTCTGGGCATGTCCCACTGGGAAGAGACCTCAGGGCAGACACAGAACTCCCTGGAGGGATTATGTCCCCTCTCTAGGCTGGGAATGTCTTGGAATCCCCCAGGAGGAGCTGGAGAGTGTCGCTGGGCAGAGGGAGGTCTGGGTTTCCCTCCTGGACCTCTTTCCTCCGTGACCCAACCACAGATAAGTAGTAGAAGATGGATGGATGGATGGATGGATGGATGGATGGATGGATGGATGGATGGATGGATGGATGGATGGATGGATGGATGGATGGATGGATGGATGGATGGATGGATGGATGGGTAACTCGTTTTCTGCTCATGTCTGAAGAAATATATCCCAGACAGTTTTACAAAGGCAGTAGTTTCCCCCAGGAGATGGACTGCTCACACTGACATTAAGGCTGCTCTGTCAGGCTAGGTAAAGTTAACATGATTTCCTAGCTCTATATGCAGATTAGGCTTGTCACCATTACATTACAGGATGCTCGTATTATAAAAAGCAATCATCCTTTCTGTGCTTCAGAGAAGGCGTTCGTGTGCGAAGTCGCCACCAACTCAACAGTTGTCAGCTGCTCTTCGTTTGGGACACTCTGGGTCTGAAAATAACATTCAGCATTCAGATCTGCAGAGAAAAAATGGCATTATTTCTTCTTCAGCCTTGTTGGTAGGGTGACCAGGCGGGCTGAGTTAGGTGTCAATCAAACCGAGCCCACACGGGGTGAGGACTGCGTGAACCCGTCACCCTCTGAGTTGCCTTCAGCTCCACCCAGCAGTGGAAATTCATTAAAGAAAACCCCTTTTAGTTACAAAATAAACGGTACATTTCTGTGGAGCAACATAGAAATGATCAAGAAAGCAGGCGCAGTAGAAACAGCTTTGGGGAGTTGTGGGGAATTTGACATTACTAGAAGGTGGATTTCTTAGAAAGTGTAGCTCAGGCAGCAAGAATCCTGTAAGATGACACTTTTTTGGAGTTTAATATGCACCTCCTGTGTCGGCTCTGGGACTTTTTCCACTTTTTTTGACACACAAAAGTCAAGTTTTACTTTAGGGATTTTGCTGCTTTTTTGGTTTGCATTTCCCAGTTTCTTCAATGTGGTGTTTGTTTGCAACTGATTTCGAATGAAGTGCAACTGTCGACTTACTGCTGAGTGGAAACATATGGCGTGGACGGTGCTTATTTGGTTCCACGCGTGGTTGTTTGAACATCTTTATTATCATTGAGCGTAATCCTGCCAGGATTTTGTGTCTGCAGTTGGAGGGATCTTAGGAAGGAGTAGCTGGAGTACCAAAGCATAAAAATATAAAATAATAAAATTTTTAAAAAAAACTGTTTGAAATTCTATTTTAAAAGATGAACAAATATGAACACTAAATGAGCAGTGTGCTCATCATATACAGATGCATTTCTTTTTGTCCGTGTTGGACTTTTATTTAATTTGACTTTCACTTTAAAACGCATACCTGAAAAATTAGAAGGTCTTTAGGCAAAGCCGGTAGTCTTTTCAGCATAATATTTCTTGGTATTCTGCACTGTGCGACACAAAAAAAACTACAGACACATAGCTGAAATTGTTGTTTCATAAAAATCCTGTTATTTCAAATCAAATATATTTCAGTACTTGGAAAACGAAAAGCTTGCTTATTAAAGTCAAAGTCGAGTTTATTATATAGCATTTGTTTCAGCAACAAGGCGATTCAAAGTGCTTTACAACATGCAAACACAAAAATACAGTCATAAAACACGCACAACAATATCTAAAAATATGAGCCAAGATAATCTCCACTAAATAAGACACAAGCTAAGATAAACAGAACTAAACTAAAGGTACCAGAAGGCTAACTAAGAGTTAAATACATTTTAACAATAATGTGGACAGGGTTTGTGTTTTTGAAGTTAGATGCCCAAACCTTGACAACCTTTTAGCCTTTAACATGTCACCTTGTCACACACACACACACACACACACACACACACACACACACACACACACACACACACACACACACACACACACACACACACACACACACACACAC
>NC_051449.1:17373123-17418111 GCF_001649575.2 Kryptolebias marmoratus | reverse complement strand
ACCCTAACCCCTAACCCAAAAACATCATTTCTCCTCGTGGGGACCAGGCTTTGGTCCCCACAAGGAGCAGTTGGTCCTCACAAGGTAGTATATGTTAGGAAAATTGTCCCCACAATGTATCAAATACATGGCCACACATACACACACACACTCTTCGTGCCACATTTTACATTTGAACCAAATGCTTTTGGTTTCAGCTTTGCTATTATTAGTGGTTATGTAGTCCACTCAAAAAGAAAAATATAAAATCTGTTTATATAGTATGATATGCGTACCACTGTGCATACCTTATTCAATTTTATTCTCCCAGGCAAACCCCTGTGATATCAGGAGCCCGTGAACGTGACGGAAACATTCCAGCCCGAGGTGCTCCTTCAGGTGGGCAAGTGATTTCTAATGAGAATGTGGCTAAAAGATGGATCACCGCCGACTGTCTGCAGATGAAACAGAGGGTTTCAGAATTAAAGCGGCCAGGCTGTGTGCTTGTAACACACTTTCATGAATTATTAAGTGTAATTTGTGTCTAAATTTATATTACTGTGGCAGCGCAAAGACTGCTCGTGAATGAGAAACGCCACGGAAGACAAAGATTAAGTGTGTCACCGCTCCCTCTGAAACCGGCCACACACAAAAGAGCTCAAAAGAGAAAAATGAATGAACAGTAATTCATGGGATTCATGTGACAGGCATTTCTTTCAAAACCTTGGCACACTGTGGAAACTAAGGGGAAATAATACCTAAAATTTCTATCTTTAAACGTTGGAATTACTTCAGCTTTTTTTTTTTTTTTTTTTTGTGAGATCAGGTCACATTACATCCACCTCAGATTCTGGTAAAAGGTTGCATTTCGGCTATGAGGCCAAACTGAACAATCTTAGACTCAAACGCCTCTTATTGATAAAATTCTGAAATTAAGGAAACCCAAGCTTCAAAACCGGCAGGAGTTACATTGAAAGACAAATATCAACTATTTTTACAATGAATTCATAACAAGTGTGTTTTTATTCAAATATTTTGTCCATCTTTAACACAATTTTATTTATTTACTGTTTAAAAACGGGCGATAGAAGGGACTATATAAAGATTTAGAAAAGAAACTTATAGAACACCTAAATAAAGGGTCAGCTTCAGTAAAAACTCAATCAGCCTATGCCAACTTGCAAGCCAGGATTTAAAACGAAGGTCTTACTGGTCTGTTAGCACTTAGGGTATGTGATAGAAATAAGTCTCACCTACTACCACAACAAATTTGAGCTCAAAATCTGTAAAACTGACTGAGTTATAGCCATTTATGTCTTTGCTAAGACTGATTAGCTGTGGTAGCCATCTTGATTTGGGTTGCCTCCAAAAGTTAATCAGTTGTAAATACACATCTAATAATTATATTCTGAGAGTTTTATCAAAATCCATCTAGGGTTTTATGAAATATTTTGCTAACAGACAGACAAGGTTGACTCCAACAGTCAAAGCCACAGTTTTAAACACACATCTCATGCACTTTGTTAGCATTCACGTTGTGTGTTGTGAATGACTATCAGCTGCTAACACACAAATCCTTAGCCCGGTATCTGTAAACATGACCGAGTTGTGGCTATTTTCATGTTTGCTAAGGGTGATTAGCTGTGGCGGCCATCTTGAATCAAAATGACTCCAGAAGGTAATCAGTTGTAGACATATATCCAGTGATTACTTTTTGAGAGTTTTCATAAACTTTGTTCTCCGGTTCATGAGATATTTCGCTAACAGATATACAATCATGACAACTATGTGATAGCTTGCTGTCTGTGGCAGTGGGCGATAACTCGATTAACAAACAAAATACAGTTTCTAACTCTGAAGGAGAACTATCCAAATCCCTCCTCTTCATGTTTCATAAAACCATTCAGGATCTTCTTGTCCAAGTGATTTCTTTTAGTTTTCTCCTATTGCAATGTGTTTAAAACCGAAGATACAGGAATGTTGTTTTTTTTTTTTTTTTACAAAACTTTACCTCTTTAAGAGATGTAGGTCAAGCATCACAGAAGGTCAGTAAAATAAATAGAATCCAGTCAACCTTTTTTTTCTTTTTCTAACACTTTGCTTCCCTGCAGCTGGGTGCTCCTGCTGGTCGTCCTGACCTCTGTCTCTCTGACTCCGGAACCCATTTCCCCGTGAAATGCCGCCGTTATCGGCCGAGGCGGCTTTGGGAAGACTCCGCTCGAGTCCTCGAGTGCCCCTGCCAAAGTCCGTGCCTGAACCAGAGCAGCTTGGCGCGCTGATAACGGGCCTGCCTCAAGAGCAACAAATCTGACAAGGAGGGAAGCAGAGGCTTGGTGTGACCAACGACTTGGACCGTTTCCCAAAAAGCCCCGAGGCCTACGAGTGGGATAGATTTAGAGTACCAATGGGAGAAAAGGGAAATGATATTTATTACTCTGTTTTCGTTCCATGAAAGTAAGAACTGGGTTTTCATGGCCTGAGAATAAATAATCAATATTTCACCCTTCCACCATGTTGCTCTGTTACTACAGTGGCCCGCTTGGGACACAAAACTGACTTTAGTATTTTTTTGGTTTTTTTTGTTTCTAGCAAATGTAGTTTATTGTTAGGGAGAGGGTGTTCACTATGTTGCAGTTTTTGCAGCCAAATATTACAAAGAATACCACGGGATTTTCCGCTCTAGTGGGCGGTAAAGGACCCAAATGCAGGCCGGGCTCCAGAGACGGATAACTGGCTGAAAATAAAAACAAAACGAAGCGCACTGTAAGGGAGTAATGACTGTAACAATGCCTGGAGGTTTAAACACATCTTAAGGCTGGTAAATGGTTGCTTTGGCAGGTGAAGAGTTGGTGAACCATATGTTCAGGGAGCGCAGGAACCAAGATCGGTGAAAACAACAAGGAAACGAACTCTGAGACACAAACAAAGATACACAACTAACAAAAGTCCCAAAACAGGAACCGTAGCAAAACCATGCAGTTACTGTCCGGGATAATTTTTGAAAGTCACAATCTGTTGTTTTTTTTTGTGTGTGAGTCGTGATGTTTATTATCTGACCCAAACAGCTGGAGCCAATCAGATGGTGTGTCTGATAGCAGCCTGAATGAAACCAGCCGAGCTGCGATCAGAGTGACAAATCTAATGTACGGTAACAGTTAACGGACGTGTTGCCGTGTTCATTATGTGGCTTTATCTGGTTGCACACATGATGGATGTTACGGCCCAGTGATAAAGCGGCTTCGTAGAGTTGGGCGCAATCATGCCTTCCTTTGTTGGGTTTCAAATGAGTGCAGCTGGGTTCCTGAAGGGCCGAGCTGTACGGCTTTGAGACGAGTCTGGTTTGCCACCTTTTATACAGGCAGCATAATTAATGAGACACTTTTGTCCAAACTGGGATAGCATGATTATTAGTCCCTGTCCACGACTGGTCAGGGCTTCGATTCGTCTCTCTCTAACAAACACGGCGGTTTGATCAGTTGCAGCCGGCGCACGTTCATGGTGACCGCTGTGTTTTGTGGTTCCTCCTGGGAGTTTAAAATCCCATCCATAAAGTTAAAAAAAAAAAAAACTGAACCTCGTGTGAAGTCATGTGAATATTTTGACTTGGGGAAACAAATGAGGGAGCAGTTGTCATGGATACAAAGGAGGTGAAACAGCTACTCGGAATTTCTTTGGACAACTGGATTTGATAGTTAACATTAGAAAGTCCCAGGACTGTGGTAAAAATTACAAAAAAAACAAGCTAACCCACCATTAGCCACTAGTACTGGACCTCATACTGGATCCAAGAAGCTGAGGCTCGAAAGTCCCGCAAACAAATTGGACTTTGCCCTTATTAAAATAAAATAAAAATCCACCTCAGATATTTTATTTCTATTATTTCTGATTCACATAGTTCCTCCTTTGCTGCTGTGTGATGAAATATATATTTTTTTATTCTAATAACTTTAGCTGGGATTAGTTATTTCATGCTTAAACCAAAGGTCCCGCAACACTGTGAGGTTGATAAACACGACGCTCCTTCGGGTATCGCATCTGCCATTCAGTTCTTGTTCTGACCCTGGTTGTAGCCTGGGCATGAGGGCATCCTGGCCACCCCCGGTTTGAACTCTTGATGACTGAACCTCACCAGTTTGATAATAATGCTAATATTCTCCTCCACGCTCCAGGACACCAATGTGCAGCCGCCTAATGTGCGTGCTTCAGATCATCATGGACCTGTCACGTGGAAACAAGAGCTCCATGTGTTCCTCACTGCACGCCCGGAGACCTCACCAAGACCCTGCAGAGACAGACCACCCATGCCCTGGCTGATAGCTAGGTCAGGGAACTTCTGAGGTTTACCAACTTCAACTTTATGACTTCAAAATATCGTCGCGTCAGTGCAAAGATGCATGTCGTTGTAGTCCCTTAAAAACACGTCCGTCTGTAAAATCCTTCCATTTCAGTGAAAAGAGCAAGCACTGGGGGGCGGGAGGGAAAGCGCCACGGACGTTGTGTCTCAGACGTGTTTGTCAAACCGACCTGTTCAGTTTGTGGAGAAAATGAGTCCATGTCGGCGAGGGATCTTTGGACGACATCCCTCCTTGTGTGTCGCTTTGCCTTCAGGTTTTAGTCCAGACTCCAGCGTAGAAAATTGCCCTAACCAGCAATAAATCTTTCTATCATGAGATTTTTGTTTTGTTTTGTTTTTTTTCCAGATTGTTTGTTTTTCTGTGATTGCAGGATCCTAATGTAAAAATCAAGACCCCCGGGTGAAGAAACAGACCCTGCACTAAGAAGAAAATTGCCACGCTGGGCTTTAGTGAAACAGGTTACAAGCTGTTTGTTGTGTTTGTATAAATCTGTCTTCCGGGTGACAGAAAGAATGGAATATAATTTCTTCCCAACGGTAGATCTCATTAATCATTTTTTTTCTCTCCCTTTTAGATGGAACAGGCATGGCTTTGTTTTTTAATGCCTCCGAATAGATTATAACAGCATTCACCTTGGTCCCATGAGAATAATAAACACACGCACACGCGCACAAAACAAAAGAAAACTAAAAGGTAGCGTTTGGATTTTTCCTCATTGTTTCAAGCCTTCCTGGAGCTTTAAAGGCTCCTCACGACAACGGCGACTCGCTGAAGAGCAGGCGAGGCATTTTTACAGCTATGCTGCCCTCCTCTGATTCTACAAGGAACTGTTTCCTTTAAATAACTTAAATAAGCAGAGCTCTTAAATGAGCTTCATTTGCAGGGATCAGTTTTATTTGGTTGGACAAAAAAAAAGAGCTTCTGTTCAAACTTTTTCATTTACAAGTTTTATCAATGAGAAGGTGGCGCGTCATATGAGGAACTGCAGGATCCTGTTGTTATTCATTGCAGATATTGTTGGGGGACCCTGCAACACGAGCCCAATGCAAAGCAGAGGACTGCAAAGTTTTTCCACGCAAAAAGGTAACCGCCTCTCCAACCCGACCTAATGGGGAATAAGATGGCTCTCCACCTGCCTTCAGTAGTTGGTGCCTGAGGCGAAGTCAGCGCTGAATCACAAGCAGGGCAGAGAAGTGCTGCTGCATTGTTCTCCGTGGGCGGAAAAGGTTTACATTACTTCAGTAAGCACAACACAACCCACAGAGATTATTGCATTAATATCGTCTCTCTCTCCCCCCCTCTCTCTCTCCTCTGTGTCGTCTTTGGAGAAACACCGACCAGTTTTATGCTTGGCAAAAAGAGGTCGAAAGCAGACTCTGCTATTTTTGAGAGGTTACTGAATAGATATTTAGTACTCCATACAAACTAGGAGGGCTTAAAGAAAGCATACGTCACTGTTGCAGACAAGTAAATTTCAGGTTACAATTATTAACAGCAGTTTTTATTCATTTCTTGGAGATGCGGTGACATCTAGTGCCACAGTTGCAGAGTGCAGTAAAATGGAGCCCACCGTTCGCCTCAGCCCTAGCTTCAGTTGGTGGGCGCTGTGAGCACGAAAGAATTTGTTTGACCCTAAACACCCAAAACAATATCATAATACAAAATATATGCAGAGTATCACACAGCAGCACCACACGCTGTTTTATCTGATTATTGACGTTAAAAAATATGCTGTATACTTGGACAGACGATATCTATAAAACTGCAATCATAACCTAATCCGCATTTTTCTGTGTTTCAAGTGTCTGTAAAATTGTGCGTACATCCAAATATATCATAACAGCGTTGATTTATATATTTGTCTTTATTCATTTAAAAAAAAAGAAGTTAATTCTTTAACTTTGTATTTGGACATGTATATGTTGTGCCATTTGTAGTAGCAATACATATACATGTTTGGTGCATGGTGGTACAGGATCCTCGACACCCCTACTTCCCACAGCCTTGGGCAGAAGTTAGATTGAACAATATTTTGTTTTTGTCAATATTCAGCAGAATCTCTTCTAACCAATTTGGACTGCTAATTAACACATGATTCTTCTTTAGCTAAAATTCCAGCTGCTGATTAGATTCTTCTGGTTAATTAGATTCTGTTCGAAACCTTCCTAAGTAATGACCATTTGGTTTAAATCCATGGACGGAAGGAAACAAACATGCCTGTCAGGGAACGCTCCCTTATTACTTTTGTGTTAAACCAATACTCTTTGACATCATTTAAACAGTGCTAATAAAAACACCTAATTTGCCCACATTTTTTTCCTGACCTTGGATATTTTTAACTACATCACACCATACAAAGCATGACTAAATGACCAAATCCTCTGGTCATCCTGAAATAAATAAGATCTAACCCTAATTTGTGGAAGAAAAAAAGTTTTATATTGTGTATAAATGCATAAATCTACTGTAAGCTTTGTACAGAGCGGAACTTGTTTTAGTGATCTAGCTTAAAGTACTATAAATACCCACAGCACAAGTGGGCAAAAATTGCTTTGAGAGCCTTATTTTAATTCAGTTTATGGAACTGGCCCATAAATTGAACTGAAATGATGGTACAGTATGCTGTTTGACTGCCATACAGAACGTTACATCGTCTGCAAAACTACACACAGAAAAGCTTGCTCTCTTTCATGTGACTAACATTTACAGACTGTTAAAAGCTTTACGCTGAAAGGGTTTTTTTTTTTATTAGTTTTTCTGAAAGAGGCAAGTTGTCATGTTCAATTAAAATATCACTTTTAGCATGTTCAAATACTACCGTTGAATTGACACCTGATTTTATGTTCTTTAAGCTGCATTATTAAAGCCCTGGTTTTCAATTATTTATTTCAAGTGGCTTTATTTGTCAAGGGCCCCTTTTGGCCCTCGGGCCGTATGTTGCCCATGTTTAATGTAGGGAAACTAAACTTGTTAAATGTCGTTTTCAAGCACTTGTAAAACAGCTGAACTCTAACGCACACCGAGTTACCTCCTCTGAGATCAGCACAGATCTTTGCAATGAAACGCCAAGACTGATCTTTAAAATAGATTTTATTCACCATTTTGTGATGCAACAGTTTACGATACACAGCCGACAGGACTAAGACAGTTCAATGGATTTTGGCCCTAAAGAACGAACAACAAGAACAGACACAGTTAGATAGATAGACAGAAATATATGATAGAAGGTACCAGAAGAACTGTGTTCTCGTTTCTCATGCGTTCTTTTTTTTTTTTTTTTTCGTTTTCGATGTTACAACAGCAACAACACTGCAGTTTCGTTCAGCCATAGCCTTGAACACGCTTTACTTTACTCATGTTGCTCCGAATGGAAGCGCAAATTCGTAAACGTCCTGCTGCTGGTTTGTAAGAAAACTGATGGTTTCTTTAAAGTGCTGCAACATGAGATTATGCTTGTAGGAGCTTTAGTGGGAGAATTTAAGGAGGTGATATTCTGTCATATACAGAAGAACAAAAGAAATCAAATCAAATCACAGTTTTGCCTCGAACCTTTAGCCACTTTTCCACGGCGATAGTGATGATGTATTCGACATGGGTCAGTTATTAACTGTTCTCAGTTGGTTTTCTAGACAAACAGGAAATCCACAAAGGAACAGCAGAAAAAAAAAAAAGAAAAAAAAAATCAAGTTTGCGTTAAAAACTGCATCTTTGTCTGATACACGTGCTACGTTATTTTGCCCGAATGTTTTCACAAAACAAGTATTAATGACTACGGTTTAAAACAAGAAAAAAAAATTGAGTTCTGAATGCTGATTCGGCCCTGGTTGCAGAGTCATTTTGGTGTTTTGATTCTGCTCGTCGTCCCTCAACATTGACAGAAACAGCTAAACCGCTCACATTAGGGGTCGTACGATGTCCACGGTAAACGGGGTGGTTCGACTGTTGGCACTGCACAGTGTGAAACAGCTTAAAGACGGCGTATTGTTAAAAAACGACGACAACAACAACAAGAAATGAAAGCATCGTCATGTAGCTGCAACTTCTGTCTACGCCAGAGCTCACAGTAAAAACTAACCATTCTTTTGTAGTTCAAGTTTCGATCCAAAGCTTTTTGTTTGGCAACGCTTTTAATATCAGCTGGCTCTATCATCTGTGAATACGACATGTCGAGTCACCAAACATGGATAAACAATGATTAAAATCTGAAGATAATAGTCTTCTTTCTTATCTTTTAGTACAAAACGTCTTTTTTTTTTTTTTTTTTTTCTTTCTCCCCCCCTCCTTCAAATATAAGACTGTGTAAGATTAGCAGAATACGGCAGGGCTAACTCTGGTGTATTAGAGGTACATGGACATCGATACTGACACTACGCCTGCTCTACATGCAGGCTCAGCAGTAAGACCTAATCCACTACACACGGAATGCACAACACGCCTGACAGAGGCTACATTACGCTAGCAGAAATATGACAAATTAAACCCAAGAATCGATCAAAACCCTGCCCGTCTTGGACCTACGACATAACCCCACCCACCCCCCTCGAAAGGAAAATGCAAAAAGAAACAAACGCACATACACAGTCTGATTATATGTTGTTTTTCTTTACATTACTGTACAATAGGAGGAAGAGATGAGGGGCCAGAGGAAGAGATGGTGGGATGTATGGAGTGATGGTGTAACAGCACTGGTGGTGGGGGGTGGGGGGGGGAGTAAGCTTCACGTATTACAACATGAACATACAGAACAGGCAAACAGCATGAGCTACATGCTGTCACACTTTTTACTGAACGTATTCGCTTCGGTTTTTTTCTTTTATTTTGCGTCTTTCAACATCTTAATAGTGTATGCACCAAAGTTTTACGGGAAGCAAAGCGATCAAAAGAGGGGGCGCATGGGCTTGTGTCACGCAGCACCTGGTTTTTGCTGTGCTTTGTTAAAATAAAACAGAAATCGTGTTTTCGAATGATTAGGAACAAACAATTACGAGTCAAAGAACTGACGACCCAGTACTGCTGCAGGACTCAGATTAGCTGGGGCGTCTGTCTGTAAAAAAGCTGGTTAGAAATGTGTGCTTGTTTCAGAATGCTCCCTGTGCTTGATTATATTTCAGCTCCTGTGCTGAATACTGATTTCTCTTGTTGGGTTTTTTTTTTTTTCTCCATCAAGGTTTCACATTTTTCCACCATCTCAGCCATGTGTCTCCTGGGCACTTTTTCAGCCTCCGCCACGAGCGTCAGCATTCCTCCATCTTGTGGAGTTTTGGAGCAACTGCATTTTTTGCTAAAACGTACCCATCCACTTCAGGTTTCATTGATTGTAGGGGACAATGCAGGAAAGGAATATGTGCAAAACTAGTTCGATGCTGTGCTTTAGTATATCTGAATGTGCGTCAAGTGAAATCAAAGAATATACAAATCCTTTGAGGAATGGTCCACTATTTTAGGAAGGGTGCACAGATATGGCCGTGCACCCAAAACTTCCTTCAGATGAAAATGATCCTCTTCTACATGACTGTCAGCTAAATGGTAAGCTCCAGCTTGTGTTGCTAGCTTAGCATAAAGATCAGTAGCTGGTTTAAATCATGACTCAGTCCAGCAATTCAATAATAAACTAATTATTTGTTTGTTTACAAAACTGTCAGCTGATATGAACGCAAAGTGCCAGACTTTCTTGGTTGAGCCCAGCTGCCAGGAAATGCTAAGAGGTGAACTGAGTTACCTTTGGGTTGTCGGAAACTTTCCCAGTCCTCGCTTAGCTACGTCTCTTCTGTTTTGTGCTATGCTAAGCTAACTGTAGCTGGAATGTGCTCAGATATAACATTTATGTGCTTTATGCGTGTCACTCAAGGTACAGGGGGAGGGATTAACAGACTGTATAAAAACCCCAAAATACAAAGCAAAAAAAAAAAAAAGCGCCACGTCTCACGCGATCCCCACCGAGAGGCACTTCCTCTGATGTCATCGAACCGGAAGTCGGACATTTTGGAGGTGTTGGAGGTGTAAACAAACAAGTGCCTAAAGGTGGTAGAGACCATCTAGGAGGTGTCAACAAACAACGGGTGATAAACTAGTGCAAACAGATTTGCTTGCAAGAAACACTGATTTACATAACTGCAGGTTTACCGAACACAACGTGAAACAGATGAGATCGGTGCCAGAGGAGGTGTCTTTAGTTTGCCAATCGAGCTAAACTAGAATTTCAGAAGGAGAAGACTTTACATGATATTAAAGTGTTCTTTAGGAGCCATTACTCAGCAGTTACAGCCTTCATTTATATCACTTCGGGGCTAAGGTTGCAGAGATTTAGCGTGCACACAACTAGTTTTGCCCTGCTGCTTGCACTGACAGCGGCCAGAAGTAAAGACAGATCGATTATATGGCTGACTGATTTCATCGGGCAAAATTGGCTTCTTTTAAAAAAAATAAAAAAAGAATTGGCTGTACTTAATCAACTACCAAGTAGGAAAATGAAGATGTAGCAGCAGCTGTTACAACCAGCCTGCTGTAGCACACAGTTTAGTGTTTTCAAGGCAGAATGTCATCTGCTGTCCTGATTCTTAAAGATCAGCAATCTCACATCGGTTATAAGTCAGTGCATGATGCCATATTTGATGTAAATGTCCAGGTATTTAAACATACTAGACATGATAATGCAGAGTACATAGTTACATCTCTGCACACAAAAGGCTGCCTTCAAATTGCTTTTGATTTCACGCCATGTTTCTCTCCGGTTACCTGAGCTCGGATGTCTGTTACCCATCCAGAACACATTTGGTGCTTCCAGTCCTCTGGATGACCTCGTGCTGTCTGACGTTTATGGGCCTGATGTGAATATCAAGCAGTTCCAAATATATGGGTAGGTAATCCCAGGGAAAAGATGTGAATTAGCACTCGCAACCTAACAGCGTTTCATCTTCACTCCTGATTAACTGGAGCTCTTTTGTCACTTTTATCTTTCTCTTTTGCTTCCAAGTCATCTCAGCTTTGATTTGCTTTTCTGATAATGGTGTTAGACACCAACATATTGAGTAATTTCAGTTTGTATGCAAAAGTAAGCAAACACTTCTCTGTTTATCACTCCAAGTATCTCCACAATGGCGGCCCATCCGGGACTTTCGGACTCAGATAACATCAGTGGAAACTCTCCTATTAATGGTCCCAAAGCACCTTTTTTCTACCCTCATAGATCTCTGCTACCACTGTTACTGAACAGTTTCCGGTTAAACCTTTTATATTACAGAGACCCCTTTCTTTCGCCCCACATCCTCCCAACGAAACAAATCAAGACAAGGAACGGTAAACATGGTTAATCATCAATCTACAGTATATTTTTGTACAAAATAAACACAAACTATCTTTTCTTTTAAATATTATTTACTAAGTTACTTTACAATGAGAGGTAAAAAGAAGACATCTACTGAGAGAACACTACTGTGCAGCTACATTTACACCTACGGAATTCATCGCAGAGTTTTATTCTGTTTTCATCTGGAAACGAGCAGCAACTCTCTGCCTTCTGTCACAGCTTGGCTCAGAGCTTAAAAACAAGTGTCTCTTAATACATTAACAATTCCACCGACAGTAAGAGACTGACAGCATATCAGTTTTTCAAATGCATATGTTACCAAAAACATGTGCAACACTCGACGTAACTCAACGTTTTACGGTAGCTACTAAAAGCCATTAGAGACACAAACTCTCCTTCAGAGACCACCGAGATGCATTTCACTTAAAACTAAGTATCTGGAAGACTTCAGAAGAAATGGCACTGCCATAGAAATGGAGTTGCATCCACACGTTTCACGTGCATGTGCGAATTGTTTTGACAGTGAGCAAAGTTAGGTGGTTTGAGGCCCTGCAGGAGTTCTCCCAGGCGAGGAACCGTGCAGTTTACCTTCACTTGGACCCTGAGAAATGGCTAATGGGGCCCTCTTCTGTCGAAAACAACACCATATGCGGGTGAATGCAGAGACAGGGACTTACAGTACAATTCGTTGATATTTCTCTGCTAAGTTATGGAAGTCTAAGCAGCTTCTGTGGGGAAAAAGGAAAAAAACTATCGGAGAAAATCCCACAAAAAAAAAAAATTAAAATATAATATCAACCTTAAGTGCCATTCACCTTTATGGGCATTGGTAAATATTTGTGCTCTGTATGGTTTATTAAAAAGCAGCATTAAAAAAAACAACAACAACAGGCTTAGTTTTAAGC
This sequence comes from Kryptolebias marmoratus, assembly GCF_001649575.2. NCBI lineage: Eukaryota > Metazoa > Chordata > Actinopteri > Cyprinodontiformes > Rivulidae > Kryptolebias > Kryptolebias marmoratus. The sequence continues at coordinate 17,405,566 of NC_051449.1, read as the reverse complement.
TGAGATCAACTAAGTTTGAGGTCACTGTGTGCTGTGTGAAATACACAGAGTGTTTAAGCGTGACTCGGTGCATCCGCCTGCTATTCTCACTATACAAGGAAGCCTTGTTCCATTTTGTTGAGGATCATCAGACTTTAAATGACCAGTACTGACACGGTTTACATCCCCTCCCTTTACGCTACAGCACAACAACAACAACAGGTCTCCAGCTGCCCAGCCGCTCCTGCCATCCCAAAGAGAACCAGCGAACTGAAAACAGGAGAACGGTGCGTGTGGGTGTGTGTGTGTGTGTGCGCGCATGCAGCTTCACAATCGACTGTACCTCTAACTGCTGATGGAGATGACATTTACCGAATGTTTTACCCAAAAAAGAAAGAAAAAAAAGAAAGAAAGGAAAAATAAACCGTATTATTAAATTATGTGGAACAAATTATCAGCTCACCCACACCAACACTCTCTCTCTCTCTCTCTCACACACACACACACACACAAATCTTTTGGATGATGAGTCAGTTTCTTCTTCCTTTCAGTTTTTTTTTCTTCATTTATCTAGAGACGACACGCAGACAGATAGAAGAGGTTAGGATAGATATAATAAGCCCTTACAATATGTAAAGGTCTCCAGTGAATGGGATCTCCCCCACAGAGGACTGTGGGAAAGTGGGGTGAGGATGGAGGGAGGGGTGAGGAGAAGGGAGGAAGAGGAGGAGGAGGAAGAGGAGACGGTGGGCCGCGGTGGCCATGCCCGGTAGCGCTGATAGAGACGGGTGGCGTCTACGCGCTGGGGTTGGGGTTGTTGTGTGTGTTGGTGGAGCCGTTGCTTCCCTGGATGGTGAGGCTGATCTCATCCTTCCTCTCCTTCTCCTTCTCCTTCTCCCCTTCCTTCTGTTCCTCCTTCAGCTCCTCCTTCTCCTTTAAGGGACGGCCCTCCACAGCGTCTTCAGAGGCCATGGGGGCGTAGCGGCCTGTCCTGTGCTCCTGCAGGGCGGGGCCCCACTTTGGATGTGCTTGGCATGCGTGCTTCAACCGCTGAGATGGAGGAAGGGGACGAAAAACACAAAACATCCTTCAGTTAAACATGTTCCATAATACAAAAATCCTGAAGAAAACCTAACTTTAATCAAAGATAAGCAATCTATCCTAAGGATCCTGTCATGTACGGGGAAAAAAGTTTAAATTCAGAATGAATAAAATATAGAAAACAACAAAACAGTAAAAACTGTTCTACAATAAATGTATGATCAATCTATTTTCAAATATTTATGCTTATAATAAACTTTGCATTCATGTTTTTTAATCCAAATAATGAATCTCTTTGATTTAGTCACCAATTTAGTAAATATCTGCTCACTATACATGTTTATTTTCAAAGCTTATTCATTCATATTGTTAATTATTGTGCAGCATATTTATTGTTACTTTTTTTATCAATTTCTCCTTTAATTCTACATTATTTATTTATCTAATGTAGATTCTGCCAACTCAGAGGTGTTTCTGAACTTTTAAAGAAGTTATAAAACTTTGTGATATTCTATTTTAAAAAAAAAGAACATTTCTTGAGCTGAAAATTTTAAAACGGATCATTTAGCGCTTCAGATTGTCTTTCAAATGCAACAGTAATTCTTGTAGGAAGTCTGATTTTCAATTACGTATATTTAAGATATCCTTCACACGTGTTTATTCTAGTTTTTCTTAATCATCTGTTTTTTTTTATTTCTTTTTTCCGACAGTAGAATTGTTCTCGGAGTCTCTCTGTTGCTGCTCATCTCTTACTGCAGAGTTAGTCAAGGGCTTGAACTGATACAGCCAGAGATCACTCTGGCTCTCCAGCAAACTACCACATCCTTCAGGGGATTCTGGAGGAAAAATCTCCTCCTGAAGGGACAGGTTTGTGGCAGGTGCCTCATGTTAACTCTGTAGCTCCTGTCTGTAGATTAGATGCTCAGTAAGGACAAAAAAATGGCTCACTCAGAACATAATTAATTATTTTAACTCTGTATATTTTATTTATTGTGCCTTATTATTTAGGCATTATTTAAATTTAGATCTGTACAGTATTTTGAGCTGAATTTCAATCGGAAACTTACATACAGGACAAAATCTGTCCTCTTTGTTTGGCAGATCGTCCATTTATGTTCAGTTGAAATGTTGCAAACAGACACACTAAGTCTCTCATAAAGCTGGGTTCTGCTCTATCTTGTTTTTTATTAATATGTTAGTCAGCTATTTATGACACTTATGAAGTGCACAACCCATCAAAACAATACAACTCTACCTGGAAGTGATGAAAATGTGCAGAATTGGTGATAAACTGGGACTAGTTTGCTCACCTCCAGTAAAACTGAGGTCACTGAAAAGTTTTAGTGCATTTAAATATATCTCACATAGAAGTTTGTCATTTTCTATTACGCTACTGTGTCCTGAAATAAAATCAGTTTTGTTTTGAGTGAGATGTTTGGAGATGCGGTTGGGACTGTACCTCTCTAAAAGTGGCTCCTGGGGACTTGGAGATCTTGTACAGGGCGTAGACGGGTATGCAGATGACTGAGGACAGAGCCATGGCAAAGCCAATAGCCAGGGACCAGCCGGGATAAATGTAGTCGTTGTAAGTGATCGGTTTGTACTGGATCACTGTGAAGATCAAGATGAACTACAGGGACAAAACAAACAAAAGAAAAAAAAAAACTTTATTACCATTTTAGTTCTGTAAATTAAATCTTATAAAACCTCCTTAAGTCATCTTTTGAAGTCCAGTGCATTTTTTTAAAGACAAATGACAAAAACAGGATCTAATCCTAGCTTCTTTCTAATAACATGTACACACAATTAAATAAAATTGGACTTACATTACCAAAAAATATTTATAAGTGAGCATTAAATTCAGTCAGGATCGGTGGAATTCAAACCAACAGAAGGAAAATCCATTTTTATTCTAAAGCTGCAGATAATTAAAGATCAAAGATGGTCACTGGATCCAACAGCAGCGAGTTCAGCCACAGTTTTAACAAACACCCCGCTGGGCAGAGCATTCTTCAGTGCAGTGAAATGAAAAAGGGAACAAAAGTGCCTGAGATCTGACCACTAATCCTCAGCAATGATTTTCTTGCTCGACCCGGTGGCTTAGTGGACTAATTTGGCTGTTTGGGAAATACCATTGACAGCAGCTGCGTGTGTCCATTTCCCACTCACAAAGATTTGTTTTGAGAGGTTTATACTGCAAACAAAGCCTACAGTGGGCATAAAGGATTAGCATTAACGGCAGCAGAGATGTAGGTCAGGCCGCTAACAACTGGTCAACAACGCAAGAAAGCTCGTCAACGTCTTTGTGTCCAGCAGGGCAAAATCTCTGAACGCCTTTCAGGACATAAACATGAAACACAACAATGGGGAGTAGTAATGGCAGATGAAACCACTCTGAATGTGTGTGTGTGTGTGTGTGTGTGTGTGTGTGTGTTAACCTACAGAGATAATGACGGGAGAGATGAATCTCCAGCAGACTTTGAAGAACAAAGGAGGAGGGAAGCCCAGCATCATCTCAACATCTTTAAAATAGTTCCTGTGACCTGCGGGGTAGAGAGAAGAAGAAGAAAAACAATTCAGTTGTGTTAGTTTCCAGATCTGACTCCAAAGAACTGAAAAAAATGAAGACAAACAGGTGTTTTTTTTAACCTTTTATATCTACATTTTTGGTGTTGAACCTTTGATTGTTTTATCTGCCTGTTGATACGATGAATAAAAGATTTATACTCCTTAAAGTGTTTAGAACCTTGAGTGCAGCCGTGATTTCACACTGAGAAAAGCCCATCTTTGTGTAGACGCTCAGTAGCAGCACTTTAGCCTAATTCTGCTGCTGCGTTTGCTACAATCAGAGTCCTGACAGGTTGATGATGTTCTGCTGGAAACCTGAGGCCCGAGTTATTTTTAAACCTGTTAAACAAGGACTGCAGAACAAGGATCTGATGGGTTATATCATTATCTGATACAATAAAAGGACACAGCTCATTAAAATCTCAATGCTACTAATTTGCTTCAGTTAGATTAATGACACGAATGTAACAATACATAGATGAGAAGTCCTACCAAATTTACACATCAAACCCTTTTCTACCTTTTTTTTTCTTTCAGCGCACATACTTTCTGATGATTTCTGCATTTATCTTTATCCATACGCCAAATTGCTGCAAAATGACCCTGATATTCCATTATTACAATGCTAGAAGCTCTGTAAATACTTGAATTATATAAATATAATCACTGATTTATGAGTTACATATTACAAATACTCCTATAATGGTGTAAGATAAAATATAACAGAGTTAGAACTGGGTCAATGGTAGTAGCACAGTAAACATACATATGATGGTTCTTGACTGACTTTGTTCTTTATTTCCATATACAGTCTGACATCCTGTTGATGTCTTTAACCTTTAGCATTAAATCAGCTGATACATGATGTAATGACCTTTGCCCTTTTTAGTCATTATTCCCACTGTACAATACAATACAGTTATTAGATCAGACCAGAGGATAAATTAACAAAACCTTAAAGTAAAAGACAGGACTTTATTTTTAATTTTTTATTAATACCTCATAAATTATCACCTGCAGCCTCCTTACTAAGTGTTTGTGATCTTTTCCTGTTTAGTCCCTTCAAACAGCCTGCTTTTGTTGTCATGTTTCCGGCGGCGCTAGGATGTGTCAGGCCTTGAAACCAGCAATTAGCCTAATATACCCCTGTGGGTTTACAGATGTGCATGTTGTACAGAAGGGTCGGCCTATTCAGGCACAATCTGATAGAATAAATTACTATCTCTGTCTCGAGCACAAAGACATTTTCTTTTCAAGTTAGTTTAATGTAGGTATGCGAGAGCGCACTAAAAATAAAAGCTGCAAATAAAAGAGAAACGTTCAAAAAGTTGAAGCAAAATTGTAGTTAATGACGCAGGATAAAGTTTGGTTCTTCCCGAATGCCCTTTAGACTTCTATTCTCTGTTTTTTTTAACTTTTTCACTTATTTAGCAGCAATGTTCTGCTCTCTCTCCGCTGAATGCTTTTATTTTTCTTCAGGCGGACATTTTTAGAGACAGGAAATCAGAGAGACGCAGGTTTTGACACCCAACCGTGCTTCCGTCCTTACCGTAAACATACATGACGCAGATACACATGATGCAGGAGATGATGACCAGAGAGAAACTAGCTGCATAGTTGTCCATCAGCAGCAGCCAATAGATCCCTGCCTGTTAACAAAGAAAAGAAAACATTTAAAACATCATCGTCACGGGAGGAAACTAGTTGCGTCCAAGCAGTGACTTCTTACCCGTGTCGTTAGGGGCACCCCCAGCAGGAAACCAACTACGGCCACTGACAGAGTGATGATGGTCTTATTTCTGATAATCCAGTCAGTGCCGATCTCATCCACGATGGCCGTCACCAACGTCTCCAACAGACAGAACTAGAAGAACGGGCCGGGAAAAGGAGATATGGATTACATGAAAACTGGAGCTTAGACTGAACAAAACTGTATTTCCCTGACATGAAAAGAGCACCGCAAGAAGGGTGGCTCTAAACAGATAATTAGAGACAATCCTCCACACTGACATTTTATGCACTCAGTGATTCACTGAGACTAAAAAAAATGTCATTCAAACTTTGACATTTTAGATGGAGAATATTTTCTCCTTTGCCATGACTGGCATTTCAAACTGATTTCAGCAGCTGCATATTTATCCATTATACACCGAGTTCACTCTGCACGTCCCAGACTTTCCTTGTAGCAAGCCTTATATTTATATTAGTTTGTTTTTTTATACTTATATATATTACGGCACTCCCAGTTATGCTGAAAGATTTACATACAGTGGGATTTTAGTTAATTGTTACACAAGTGTAAAATATCTTCTAAAGCCAGCATTTTATGGCTATTCTGCCTCCTGCAGATGAAAGGAAATTGATTTTAGATGATCAGGGAAGAACAAAAATGAACAGAAAATAAAGACAAAACGGTTTTGCATTCCTGTGATAGCCAACTGCTTTAAAAACAAACTCTTTAGGCTCAATTTATGTCTGAAGCAGACAAAGTAGAAAACAAAAGCACCATTTGAGGATATTATTAAGGATGATAAAGATGCTATATGCTATAGTGACTAAATGAGGCAAATAATCCTTAGGACACAGTACCATCTGGTGGTGGTAGCATCATGGTCTGGGACTGTTTTGATAGACAATACATAAAAAGAAATACAGCTTCAGTTTTTCATTTTCAGCCAAACTACAGCTCGGGTTTTCCAACAGGATAACAGCAAACTTGGATGGATGATCAGGATGATGCAAACTAACAGAGTCTTTTGAACAGACCATAACAAACCCCGACTTCAGATGTTCTAAAAACTGCCAACAATTGTGACTTCTATCTCTGCCAACAAGTCAAACAGAGGAAGGAGTCAAAGAGCTGCGAAGAAAAACGGTCACAAGTCAGGAGTGAGGACCCTTGGGTGAAGACTCTCTCAAGCTCACGATGCTCTTCTTTTTCTTATCCGGATCATACACCAAGTGGGCAAAGTCTTCTGCTTTAGTTTTAAGCATCAAATAATGAAACAGGGTGTGAAGGCCTCAAATGAACACACTTTATTCAATAATAATTCCTTAAATAAAAAAAGAAAATAAATCATCTCTCACCTGGGTTCCTAGTCCCAGAAGGATGAGCATGAAGAAGAACAACAGTGACCAGAGCGGCGAGATTGGCAGCAGAGTGAGGGCTTCTGGGTAAGCCACGAAGGCCAGTCCCGGGCCGTGGTCGGCCACCTCCGACACAGGGACGTTCAGGTGGTGCGCCATGAAGCCCAGGATGGAGAAAATGACAAAGCCGGCGTACACACTGGTCGCACAGTTGGTGATACTGATGATGATGCTGTCCCTGTGGGTTGTAAAAAGATAGGACACCTTTTAGTGAAGTACTAAACTGTAAATTAGAGAGCAAATAACCTTAAAATATGACAAGTCATTGATATTTATGGCATTAATTTACTAAACGTTCTCAAAGGCAAGCAGCTTATACCATCTGGAGATAATTCAGAAAGCAGCTGAATTTATAACAATATTGTAAAATACTGTTTTAACCTAATCTGTTTGAATAAATGCTGCGATGTTCACTTAGACAGTTTGCAGGTACAGAATGGGAGCCACTCCTCCTTCAGCTGCAACACAAGGTCAAAGCGTGATCGACTGGATCAGCAATAGTTTGATCAAATTTTCGACATGAATTGTTCCAAAGATAAATTTGCTCCTTATGTCAGAAAAGCTCTAATGCAACGGTTTCACTCCACAAGCATGAATGAAATCTAATTTTGTCATAAAGATTTTGGGTGTCACAGAAAGGATATACTGTATGTGAGAGGGGTTTTGCTGCAAAGTTGAACCAAGTGACAGTTCAGTCCAGATTCTGAGAAGTTATTCTTCTGTTCCACAGTTTTCTCTGGCTCTACAAGCAGACTGATTGGTTAGGATTTTAATACACTGAAATAAATGCAGAAAACTGTAGAAATAGTGACATGATTATAACCTTTATTATGAATCTGACAGAACTTCCTCTCTTAGCTGGCCTAAGTTCAGTGAGCTGAAACATTAGATGTCAGAATAGTGAACATCGCTGCCCTTATTCTGACAACTTCTGCTGAAGGATATCTACAGAGCCCCATTTCATCCATCCTCTCTCCGGCACCTACTTGGACCTGACTTTGTTCACATTTATCGAGGGAATAGTGCTTTTTTTCCCCCCTTCCTCACACTTCCTGTTAGGGTTATTGCAGAGGATGCCTTTGATAACTTTGATGCCAGTCTGTTTCTCCACCCGTGGGACTCCTGCTCTGTCCTTCACTCTGTACTTCTGCATGTGCACCAATTGGTGGTGTTACAGGGAAGCAGTAGGTGTCTCTACAGGGACGGAGCTGCAGAAAACAAGCTGATTAGCACCTCCATGCAGCTGCGTGGTCAGATAGCGCTATCTCAAGCTCCCGGTTGAAAAAAAAAAAAAATTATATCTTCAACCTTCTTCTTTGGCCACCGCACGCTCCTTGGCACCTTTCACTGTCAGCATGTGGGGACAAGCTAAGGAAATAAATGACAGTTCTTCTTCCCTTTATCTTCCCTCCCTTAAATTTTAACCTTCTCCAAGGTTCATTTTGCTCACTCCCTTGTTGACCAAGCACAGCCTCTGAACACACACTGAGAAAAAAAAAAAAAAAAAAGGTTTATCTCCTACCATTTTTTCTGTCCAATTGTTTCACACCTTCCCCTTCTTATCTTAAACACTTTAAACCTTGAAATTGGCTCCTGACTTATTGAGCTAGCTGCTCTGTCTTTTGTCCATCAATATTTTGCTCTGGCTCATTAGGGAGACAATTGCATTAAGTCACACGGAGGCAATTATTGGGCTTTTTCTGTCTCCTCACAAAGAGGTTAGAAAATGGAAGCACATTTTAAAAGGCTTTACCCACATCAGTTAAATGAATAAAACTAAACCATCTCCTCACCATCTAGGCCTTTTTCCTTTGTTTTTATCATTCATAAACACTTGCACTGCAGTACTTTACACACTTCCTAAGTAAGAAGTAAAGTATGTGTTGGTTTTACAAACATCCAAAGTAATAAATCAAAACAAACAGTTCCAAATAGAGAAATGCAGATCTGCAGCTGAGCTAACAGGATGTTTTTCTTACACAATAATCCAAATAAATATAGTTTGTTATATATTTTGCTTTTAATACCTGATATTATCAAATACATTGCTTTATTCTGCTCTGCATCTGTACATTAAACTGGGGATAATATATAATGTATTTATATTATTAGCATGCAAATCAAGGATTTGCTTCAGTCCGAACAGAATCATTTGTGATTTTGACATTGCACACATTGATATTGCAACTATGATACATTTTCAATAGATCAAGTGGTCCTGTTTAAATCTGACTTTGAGAGTAGTACTTACCTGAAACAGTTGTTGTGAAACTTGTTGTAAGAAGCCATAGTGATGAGACCGCCCCAGGCACAACCCAGGGAGTAGAAGATCTGTGAGGCGGCATCTCCCCACACCTACAGAAACAAACCCAGAAGTGCAGAAATGCCGTAAAGGAAAATAAATCTTATTCCAGCTTAGCTGTTCGTACTTGGGCTCATCAGGACAGACCTTTGCATCCAGGACCTTCTGCCACTGTGGGGTCAGGTAGTATTTGATGCCATTTATGGCTCCATCCAGGGTGATGCCACGAATGAACAGAATGGTCAAAACCACATATGGGAATGTGGCTGTGAAGTACACCACCTGGACACACAATAATCACGCAAGCTGTTGAAATCAGTTTGACACAAAAGAGCCCCATATATATTTTCATTTACATTCTGTTTGTCGGTGGATTTAAGTGCCATATTGCAAATAAGTGAATTAGTGTACTTTCGTTTCTGCCGACTGACCTTTCCAGATGATTTGACGCCCCTGATGAGACAGAGGAAGACAACACACCAGGAGACGGCCAGGCATCCCAGGATAGGAAGACGGACCTCTCCAAAGTTCCCAATATCATCAGAGATGTTCAACACGTAGTGCCTGAAACAGAGTTATAGAAAAAACAGTGTTTTGATACTTTGTAGGGTCTGTTTTTCCTAGAAAAGCAAATACCCGTCTGACTTTACAGTTTATTAATTACCTAAAAGGAAGGTTTAATGTCCTCCAAAAAGGTCACTAAAACTTTACAATGGCAAACTGCCGGAAATGACTGGTGTTTGTCTTTGCATAAAAAGCAGCTAGTATTTTTAATTGTCAGTGGTAAATATCCAGATGTTACAGGTGCATTCAACAGAGAGGAGAGATCAGGCTGAAGGCAGATAAAGCTGGGAGGGATTTGAGCCAGGGAAGACCTTCAGCTTTCCCAGGGTTACCCAGAGGTAAGCTCTGCACTTCGCTTCCTAACACTTTATATCTATGTCTGAATCTGCTCTGAGCTGATCAGTGCTGATCATCAAAGAACTCTTTTAAGGCGCTCTCATGAGTAGTTTCCTTAAAAAAAAAAAAAAATCTGAACAAAACTTAACATGAAGAACCTCCTTCATGTCACTACAGATGGTGCAGTCTCAGTATATGAAAGCCGCTGCACTTCCAGTCTAATCTAGTCCAAATATTTGAACACTTTCCACAAACATGAAGCATATTTGAGTCAAGCTTGTCTAACAGGAGACGCCAATAATGACCTGTGTCGAGTATGAGCTATAGCAGCCTGAAACTGGAAGTCAAAATCCACCAAGTTAAACAACAGTGTGTCAATATGTCCACAGTCATTAATGACAACCTAAAACCTCTGCAGAGATACTGGAAGGAGTACCAAGGAGGCCACAGCACCCCCTGCTGGCTGGACGCTCTAACTGCATGAAGGAAAGGCAAATTAATTAAAAAAATGTGATTTTTGAGGATAAACAATCTATTAAAATGCTCATTTGTTGAGTATTTTCATGTAGCATGTATGATGATATGCATGCTATCCTTAAAGACATAACTATAGAGGATGTTTGTGACCAATATACAAAGTTTATTTGTACCTCATCTGGGAAGAGGGGAAGAAATTTGGATTTGTTTGCTGCACAGGCTGTTTTTGTCTCAGCGTCAGTAGTTAGGCTTTGTACAGTCTGATGCTGCATTACAAGATATTTGTTTTACAGCTACAAAGCTATTTTATATTTTAAAGCTTGCCATCTGTCTGACAGTTTTCAAAATGTGTGAAGTAAATATGTAACTTTGTAAGTTCTGTTACTTTTGTCACAGATCTGCTAGCAAAACAGGCTTTAAGTGAGAACAGGTTGCCTCAGTAAATGTGGATGTAGTTTACAAAAAGCCTGAACCTGACGGACAGTGTCTCACTGAAAGCCCATCAGGTCCTTCTAGCTCTTACTTCCAGTACTCCTCGCTGGGACTGGTCCTCTTGGTGCGGTTGACCATCTCGGACGCCCCGGCGATCAAGCTGCTGGTGACGTTCGCCAGGCTGCCGTTGAGCTGGGCGCCGCTGCCGACCACGCCGCTGCAGTCAGGCGTGTTCCAGGGGTTGTTGCAGTACGTCCACGGCAGCAGGTTTGTCATGGACATAAAGAAGTAATAGAAGGCGATGCAAATGACCACGTTGTAATAGATCCCAATGTAGGTGGACACCACCATCATGCCGTAGCCCACACCTGGAGAGGGAGTGTGGAAAAAGAGCAGAAGGTAAGAACAAAACGTGTGCAGCAAATGTCATTCCATGATGATTTTGTACACAGACTTGGTTGAAAACCTGGCGTAAATATGTTTGCCACTCACCTTTAAACATGGGGCTAATCTTCCAGACACCCAAACACCCCAGGCTGGCAAACTGACCAAAGGAAAGCTCCAGGAAGAAGAGAGGAATGCCGCAGAACACCAACATGATAAAATATGGAAGCATGAAGGCACCTGGAGGAGAGAAGAAATGAGGCACAGCTCAGACTTCCAGACAAGTCATGTTCTCAGGTGCCACGTTAGGTTTGATGTTACCGCTAAACCAATGTGATAATAAAAAAATAAAAACTGCTGCTGATGTAAAGCAGTTAGTTACTGAGTCAGACCAAACACACCCCTGCAATGTCCCAATATCAACCACCTCAGGAACCTCCCAGATGCTCCTCACCGTACACAAACTGTTGTTTTAGTGGACATCGTCAGGAACTGAGGAAAGCACTTCCTGTCGGTCTTACATGACATACAGCAGGACTTTAGCAGCTCAACTATTTGGAGTCCAGCTGGTTGTATTTTTTGTTTGACAATGGTTTTGATGAGGACTGGTCTGGAGTGCAGAAATGCCGGTTTACCACCCAGAGTCATGCCGCTGTTCTGGGCAGCGTGTGGTTAGATGTTCTCGGCTTTTAAATAGAAAAACCCTCTTTGGAAAAAAAAAAGGGTTGTCTGACTAGCAGTAAAACCTGTAATTATCAGTCAGAATTAGTGCTGAAAATGTTAAAAATGTTCCGGTTACCAGAGCCAGTTTGGACCAATTCTTTACCATGGCAGATCATTTCCTTCTGAACTTCTTGTTGTGATAATAATCTGGAAGTTTCTCTCTATATTTGGAGAACAAGGTGTCCATCACGTCCCAAATAAACTGATGTTCTGACTTATCAGTCCACAACAATATTTGCTACTTTGCTTTAGTCAGTGCTAAATCAATGCCCAAAAAATTTTAACCAGCAATGTTTTGGGGGATTTTTTTCATTTTTATTTTTTATCTAGGCTCAAGTTTTCACTTACAATACATAAAAGGTATTTCTGCATATTTTGGATAAAAGTTTCCTTACTAAAAGGATTGCTACAATTCCAAATCGTTGCCATTTCTCTGATTTACAAAAAATATACTTTGTAGATCATGAATACCACAAATTCTGAAACATTTTTAGAGTACAGAACTATTTACTAATGCAGTTTCAGACTGATCAGCCTCTGAAATGATGATTTGCTGACTGACCCTGGCCAAAGCTGTTTCGAGTGTTTATGTGTTATCGTGTGTATGTGTTTTTACTCTAATCAGAAGGTTTCAGAGATTTCAAACAGATCATTTGGGATTTATTTGCTGCAACCCACCGTGTGTCCATCATTTAGCAGAGATGTAAATTTAAAAAAAAAGGAAAAGAAGAAAAAACCTCATCTGTCTTTGGAATATCCCATGTGTGAGCAGAGAGGTCATCGAATGTCCAGCTGAGTCTGTTCAGTGACGCTGAGTGCTCTGTTTTGTTCAGGCTGAATCAGATGGTCATCCATAACCAAGATCTGTGTGTGTTCTGCTTATATGTTGCCCAAATGCAAACTGGGCCAAAGTCTTCTCAAACTCCGTGCCACGTATGAGCAAATGCATGATGGACACATGCAGAGTCAGAGCACGGGAACGCAGCTCTGCTGCACAAATAACTTTAATCCAAATATTTGCAAGGTGGACATATATAAAAAACACACTGAATCACCAAACTGGTGGCATCTTTAGCACATTTTCAAACTAAGACTATCATCTGTTTAACTAAGCTTTTAGGAGGCATCTTCCTAGGGCACAAACGGGCTGACTGCATCGGCGTGCCCTTCTGCTCGACACACATCGGCTGCACGGTGAACGCATGCTCAGCAGCGCAACAGCAGCAGCACCTGGATTCTTCCTGTTCGCCCGGACTTATTCTGACATACTCACAGTCTGATAAACAATAACGTAGCTGTGCAAAACCAGATGCCTGGAACGATGCTTTGGATTTAATTTGTTCACAGAGTTGCCACATCTGGCCTGTTTGAAGAAGCCTCTGGAAAGTAATCAGCAGCTCAAAATAGAAATCATTTGACCTCTAATGACTGCAGCCCTGATAAAAGCTATATTTGCTGCTGAAGCACTTACAGGTGAGTCATTTAGACTAATGTAATGATTGCTTATATGGTGCGTGTAAAAATACTCACAAGCTCGGGCTTTTTACAATAAAATTGCAACACAACTTGCCTGTTGCCCGTCCCTTTGTGGGTTAAAAAAAATCAATAATAAAGTTTAAAAAATTGCTCATGTATAGGTTGTAACATCTCAAATGGAAAAGAAACACTAACATCCTCACGCAACAGCTGCAACAATTACTGCCAAAAGTAATTGTCATTCTTTGACCTGAAGCACTTTATTAACGGTTTAATCTCTGTTTTAGTGCTCAACAGTACCTTCAGGGATATCTTTCTCGTTTTTGTCATTCATTAATGCCCTTTTTGCCTGGTTGGTGCATCTGGACGGTTTGTCCTTTCTCTACAAGTGTGTTTTCAGGAGCATATTTAGTCCCGTTCTGAATAATGGTTCTCTGATGGACACACATAAAGAGAAACTCGGCTTTTATCTGCACTTCCCCACAAATGTGTTTTTAATGTAATCACGGAGCTTGTAGCCTAATTCTGTGACCTTTAAAATGTCAGCACCCAATCAGGATTTAAGGATTTAAAACACAAAGAAAAGTGTCTTTATAAATGCTTTTAAATACTGCTCGGAAACTTTTTTTATTTTCCCTCCAATTTCACCTCATCAGTTTATGGAACGTAAGTAACGATTTATACCTTTTATTGCAAAACAAGTAAAACTGAAAGTGTTTTACAAAAAACACTAAATGCATCCCTTAAATAGAAGGCTGTAGTGCATGCTTGTATTTGAAGACTATTTGGCACTCTCCTAAACACATAACCACTAACAATCAGACTTGTTAGCTTTGTTTTAACCCACAGTGTTAGCTCCCGCAGGGTATTGATCTGTATTTCTGTTGTGCTGTTGAAGCCAATTAACTTGATTTCTCTGAAAGAAATCCAGAATCTCCTAAAGAAAGTGTTGCTCATTCACTTATTGATTACCAACAGGCAGGTAGGGATGAAGTTTCAGGTTACATCATCATCGGTTTCAACAAAAACGTACAGCTGTTCGACATCAGCATTAATTTCTTTTTTTTAGGCTCTGTGCAAAAAATAAAAAAAAATGGTTGAGGCAGCTCCCTTGAGCAGCTTCGAAGCAGATGTCATGTTTCTCAGATGCATGATGCCTGAGGTGGATGTTACACTTTCTTGCAATAAAAGGGTTGTCTGTTCATTTTTTAAAGTTGTGCTGTCTAATAGTTATCAGTAATAAGTATCTCAAAACGTCAAACCGGTGTGAAAGAAGGCTACATTAGCTAATGGTACACCTCTGCACCCATCTCATGGTGGACAGATCCGTTCAGCAGCATCAACACCACTGGCATATACACGGCCTGTCTATGTTCAGTGACCATACATTAGAGTAGTAACAAAAGTGTAGAGGTTTAGTATTAGCTAAAGGACGTAGTTTCATATAAGCCTGAAAATGATACAAATCTGGCACTCCTTGTCTGGATGAAGACTTTTCCCTCTTCCTCCATATTCTGTCCTATGACTGATAAGGTAATAACTACTGATAACTAATTGACAGAAGATTGCTTCAAAAATGACCAAACTATTGCTTTCCTGTACATTAAAAACCAGTTTTGGACTTAATCAGAATGCCAAACTGTGGGTTTAAACCTAACGTATATCTATTTAAATTACAGGTTGTAATGCAGCAAAACAAGAAAAACTTCCATGAATTCAATTCTCACAAAAACGTCTTAGTTTTCTTTATAATACGTTAACAAACTCGTGACTGGTGACAATAATGAAAAGTGAGATAAATTTGCTTTTCACTGCCCTGATTAGTGTGAATGTATTTACATATAAACAGTATGTCAGCTATCACAGACTAACTAGATGTGTACCTCCTCCATTTCTGTAGCACAGGTAGGGGAACCTCCAGACGTTGCCCAGGCCCACTGCGTAGCCCACACTCGTGAGGACAAACTCTATCTGGTTGCCCCAGTTGCCTCTCCGGGTGTTTTCATCCTTCTTCACTGGCTCTCCTGGAACTGCTCCATTCTTTACCAAAGACAGAAAGGAGACAGAGGAGGTGACTTTAGGTGAAAAAGAAAGTGTTTCTGAGGTCGTACCGCTGCAGCAGGTCCAAGAGCGGCACGAGGCACATTAAAACACATTACTACAAGCATACATTACACACAGGACGGGGGGGGGGGGCACCCCGAGAGGCCTCATTTTCTTCTTTTAGCCTTAAGACTCTAAAACTTGTGTGTATTTACAAAAATGATCCATCATAAATATGCAGTGTTGATAAAATACAAACATCTCTCAGCTGCATGTGAAGCTGAATTCCTCCATGTTCTGTGTCTCCTCTGCCCCAAAGTTTTTAGCATAAGGTGGGCTCGATGGAGCAGACAGGATGTGAAGTGAAATCAGTGCCTTCAGATTAGCCCGTAAGCATTTGGTCTTGTCATCCTGATTCCCAGCTTTTCCTTTCTTCCCTCTATCACTCCATCTGCTGGCATCAGATGGTCCCTCTCTCGTGACCTCCTCTACACCCTCAGCTGTGTCTGTCTCTCTGTCTGTGTCTGTGTGGGCTCACAGAACAGCACTCGAGCTGCTGCAGAGGAATAAACACTGCAAAGTCAGAAAACCCAAGTAAAGCTCCGTGTCTTGAACGGTCACAAAGAAACTGAAAATAACTTGACATAAACAGACCTTAAAATCAACCACACAGTTACACAACAGATCAGTCAGTATGAAACCAAAAGGAAGAAATAGTCAAATACGGGAGTGGGTCATATAACGGGGATTTTATTTTTTTGCCATTTCTCAGTAATAGCTCAGTTTAA
Organism: Kryptolebias marmoratus; assembly: GCF_001649575.2. Taxonomy (NCBI): domain Eukaryota; kingdom Metazoa; phylum Chordata; class Actinopteri; order Cyprinodontiformes; family Rivulidae; genus Kryptolebias; species Kryptolebias marmoratus. The sequence goes on along the minus strand of NC_051449.1, from coordinate 17,389,306 downwards.
AAAAAAAAACAAAAACAAATTCAGGAAACAGGAACAACATTGAAAATTCTTTAAAAATATTAATCATTATCAGGTTAGGAGGTTAAATATCTCAGGCGTGACAAAAATGAGATTTTAGCTGTAAAAATGCACAACCATTTTGCTGTTTAAAACAAACGTCAAAGCAACTCTAAGGACAATCTTTTTTAAGTTTAAGTTATGCTTTTCGGCGTTTGATGAATTCTTGCAGGCTTTGACTACAAATCAGCGTAGATTTCACAAATGACAAAGCATAATAAAGCCCTTCATTTTCAGACACAGTTAGATTCACGATCACTGCTTTAAATCTTTTTGTTTTTTGGGGTTTTGAGTACATTGCAACACGGTGATCATGTCTTAAAAACTTTAGCTGCATTTCTATGTAAAATGACACTGAGCAGTATATGCAGCTCAGGTCGACACGCAGATGATCTGCAGGGGGGAGGAAAGAAAAGTTGGTAATTGGAGTTTATGGTGCCTTGTATAAAGCTGTGCAGAATTAGAAAACAGAGTTAAATCTGAATTTTCACCTTGTTATCACCCCAAAACATCACCCTATAAAATATTTACCCTTATTAATGAGGCTGCCATATAATTTTAGAGCTGCTTCTTTTAGTTTAGAGTATTTTGTCAACTAAAACCACTGCTGCAGAAACCCCAAAGAGCACTTCTTCCTGATGCACTGATTGTTTTCAAGACCACCAGAACAGAGACATCTTGTTCAGCAACAACAACAACAAAAAAATGAGACAAAACAGCAACAACCACCCACAACAAACAGCTGCCATATTTTCTCCGGAGCTCTGTAGTTTGTCTGGGAGTCTAGCTGGGCGAAGATTTCAGGCGGGTCAAACGGACAGAATTTCTCCGGCATCCGTGACCTTTCTCTGCACTGGGGTCTTATGCTGCAGGTGCGACAGACAGGAAGAACAGCAAACAACTTTTGTCGCCGAGGGGAGTCTCAGACGGAACCCGCCGCCACGGCGGCGTGGGGGTCGAAAGAGCTCACTGTCTCAGCGGGCTGCACATTACAACATCTCCGCTCGGAGTTGACTTTGGAGGAAGAAGAAGCGGCGGAGAAAATGTGCAGCTGTGAGCGTGTTGGCTCGGAGGTCCGTTTCGTTCCGACTTCTCTATGAGCGAGCAGGTGCGGGTTCACGGGAGATACACACAGAGCATAAACAAACGGCCTGACAGGTTGTGCTCAGCTCTACAGACAGACAAACAAGAGCGGGAGGAAAAACACTGGGAATAACAATGACCCTTGAATCTCCTGGAGTTTGTCTCCGGAGCTCAATCTGATGTGTTCAAGACAGGCAGACACATGTGCTCTGTCAACAGTGTGGAGTTCGAAATCAGTGGTAAAAGGGGTCAAAAGAACTGGCAGAAACACTTGTCAGCTGATTTACAGACTAAAACGTGCACCGTGATGGTGCGGTGTACAGTTCAGTTTATATATTCTGAAATTAAAAAAGAAGTCTTCAGTGTAAAAATTGACCAAAAGTCTTTTTTTTTTAATCAAGGGAAATCTTATCCCTTCAACAGCCTGAATCTGGAACAAGTAAGAGCAAAAATCTGCAGTCACTGGTTGTTTAGCTTGATATATAATTGGGTCTGCTATTGCTCTGACGTCCTTCAGTCCCAGAAAATGGCTTTTTCAAGTTCTAACTTGCTTTATATAGTGCTCTTAGTTGTCAGATTGTGTCATATAGAACTATATTAGCAGATACCGTAAGTTTACCAAAACCTCGCTCATCAGCTGTCCACAAAACTAAAAAACAGCATGACTAACAGTTAGCTGTAGATCCAGTAAAGTACCAGCCAGCATATACATATATACNATATATATATATATATATATATATATATATATATATATNATGAACTTTGAAAAGCCTAATTAGTCAAATTTTAGCAAAAAAGATGATTAATAATTGCAACAAATCAAACTAAACTCAGATAAGTTGAGTTTATTTTACATCATAGTCAGCCACTAAGACAAAAAACATAAAACTGATCATTATGTTACAACATACTTTGTTGCTGTCAAATAACCAGCACCATAAACAAAAAACTGCTTCACACAGCGTTAGGATGTATTTAGGCTTAGAGAGACACACACAAAAAACTACATTTTATAAAAACATGTGAATATTTATTCCCTGTAACAAATGTCATGTATACCATAAACTGACAAAATCCAGTAAAACATAAGCATCTTTTAAACTGACATTGTCAAGTGTGCTTATAAATTTGTGTATATAATCTGACTGATTGCATAACTTAACATTTACCTATATGAAAGTCAAGATTAAAAAAAAGGGACTTCAGCTTCACATTAACCAAAGACATTTCACATTAGGTCAGAGTGTGTGTTAATTGGGGTACAAACTGTTAACATATTGAGATGAAATAATATTCTACTTCCCTTCCTGTCATGTCTACTTATAAATAGAGCCTGCTGTTGAGTAATGAATTATTCTGTGATAATGTGCAAACAAGTTCGAGAGCAGCTGTCAAACAGCAGGTGACAAATCACAAGTTCAGAGCTCCTTTCTCTGCAGAGCCGATCTTACAAAGAATGCCAGCTCAGAGTCTGAAATGTGAATACCATCTGAGCCGCTGATCTGCACCGTGCAGGCTCAGACTGTAAGGGCTGCGTGCTAGGCTGGGATCAGAGCGCTTTAACCAGAAACAGATCGTTCTCCAGTCACCTGCAGCTGGAATGCAAAGGGAAGAAATGTTTTACTTAATGGAGATGTATGCTGAATGCATATGCCGCCAAAGATTTTTGTTCTTTTTTTACGCTTTAAGATATTAACAGGTCTTATCGAGCTTCATATTGACAAGATATGAAAGAAACTGAATTGAAATGTTAATTCTTAGTATCACAACCTCATAAATTCCCATGAATGCTGTATAACAATATGTGCAGAATAAATCACTAGCTTTATCACACTTATAGTGATTTAATATTACCCCAGTAGTGCTGTGTGTTTATGTGTTTTCCTTGAGCTGCTGACACTCTTGTCACTCCTCAATCACAGCCCCCAAAAACCTCCGACACCACGGGCGGCTTTAAACATTGACTTGTGGTTAATAAAGTTTTTGGGTTTCAAAATTCTCTAAAGCAGATTTTCTTAATTTTCAACAAGTGACAACAAAAATCAGAGTTTTGATAATATTGCACTAACACAGTTATTCTGCCCCCTGCTGATGCATGCTCTCATTCTTCTTTGCAGGTGGAGTGTCAGTGTGGAGCACTTTTCACAACACCTTAAAGACGATCTACTGTGGGCTTTGGAAGGGCCAGGGTAAAACCTTCATAGTTTTTCTGAAGCTGCTCCTGTGTTTTCTTGACTCTTTACTTTGGGTCATTTGAGCTTAAACACTTAACACTAATTGAATTCTTTGATGTGACTTCAATTAATCAGGCTTAGCATTCTGGTACCACAAACAATCTACTTTTTTTTCAATCCATTTTATCTGTATTTCCTTACTTGTCTCTCAACAAGTGAGGACAGTGTTTTATTAGACTATCAGAGAACCTTTTGCGTCTCATATTCTGAGAACAAATCAGAAGCTTTTTAGTGAGGAATAACTTTTGTCTTCTTTCTACTATAAAGTCATGACTGGTGGAGCGCAGTACAGTTGTTTGTTCCTCTATAAAGACTTTTTTCTTGTTCACAAACCTGTGCCTCGGCACAACCCTGCCTCCCGGATCTACTTCGTGCACTGACAGTTCCCTCACTGTCGTTCCTTTGTTTTTTCACACACACCAACAACTGCGAGACCACATGTATGTGCAGATGTTTCCTCCTTAATTAGATCTAGTCAAATCAGCCAGAGGTGAACTTCAAACAGGAAAAAGCGTGTCATCGTTCACTGATAGATGATGCACCAAAGCTTCTCGAAGCTTATTTAATAGAAATAATTTAGACTTAAATTATTAGTAATCAAAATATTCAAAGAATCTGTTTTTTTTTAAATAGACTGATGAGACAAATAGAAAGAAGGCAATCTACTTTTACGTGTAGCAAACTTTGGAAAACTTGAAAGGGTCTGAAAACTTTGTGAAAAAGGGCTGGACATCCACCCAGGGGGCCACTCTGACAGACAGCGGCAGGAATTTCTGAAAAGGTCTCCTGACAGCTGCATCCAGCTCTGTAAAGTTTAAAGAGATGCTGTCCGGTGGAAACAACAACTTCCTTGTGAAAACACAAATACACACACACTCGAGGTTCGACTTTTCCGTCCACCAACAAAGTGCAACGGCTTATTTAAAAAAGCTACACGCGCGGCAGCACTTTCCCTATTTTGACAGGTTGTTGTATTATTCCCATCTGTCGCATTTGTCATTAGCCACATCATCTCGTACAATTGCATGAAGAAAGCAGCCAGTAGAGTGCAGAGCTCTGCAGAAGGTTGATAATCTCTCCAACAGAATGTGATTTGTTAATATCATGGAGCTGCTTACTGTGCATGTCATTTTCTGTCTGAAAGAGTTTCATTTAGAGGCTCCTCCTGTAGAGCAGTGGCATTTCACTGACAGCTCACAGCCTTCTCCCTCTCTCAGGGGAAGCAGCCCTTCTGTGCATGTACACAGTGAAAGTTCGAACGGCCTCTTTAAGGAAACACCTGGATCTTTGGGCGATGTGAGCGCCGATGCTGATAGGTTTTCATGTATCCGGTTTACGGTCATCCCTCTGAATGTTCTCTCAGCACTGATTTACAATAAACTCTTTGTTCTTTCATTTATTTTTTAACTGTTCTTTTATTTTTTGTAACAATTAACAGAGACAAACATTATGCAATGTTCGTACAAACTAACAGGAAATTCACAGTAATTAGATACAGTTGCAACCATGACCCATTCTTGGCCTCGTTATCAAACTTTTTAAATTAGGAACTTATTAAAAACAAACATCTTTAGGACTAGTCTGACCAGTTCAAATTCTCGACTTGTGTGGACTGCAGACAAAACAACATTCAGTTTAAATATAGTACAGTTATATATCTTGTCTTAGCCTTTTTTTTCCTGCAGAACTTCAAACCTGCTCCATGTTTCCAAAGCATCTTATGTTGCTACATCATCATGTCTAAAAAAAAAAAATGTACGAGGGCCATAAAACACTCTGAGATAAAGATCAACCTATATCACAGACTTAGACAATGAGCAAATATGTCCCATACAGCTTTATGCTGTCTGTTATGTAAAACAGGAATTAACTAGCTTAGGTGCAAATCTTTGGATTTTGGGTGACAAACTGAATCCTGTCAGTATCAAGAAGATGAAAGTTGTGACTGAAATGGGAAAAAGCTGAACAGAGTAAGAAGGAAAAGATGCTGCAGCAAAATGATCATGGGCGGTTCCCCTATAGGGGCGACTGGGCGATGCTGCACCATAACTGAGCTGTCTGTGCAGCTTGTCCCATCTCTAAGTCATTGTCCAATCAGCATGAAGCTCTGCTCCATGGATTCCTGCTCATTCAAAGGCGACAAAGACCAAGTCTGCTGTCGCCGCAGATGCTCTCATCGACTTGAATGTAAAACTGTTTGTTTCCAACTTTTAGGCCCTACATCTCATTGTCTATGGGTTCTTGGGATGGCAAGCCCTGCCAGCGTGCTTTTGTCGTACATGTCACGCCGTTTACCTCAACTTACGCAGCTTCACAAAGCTAGCAGTCATGTTCAAAATCAACGTGGCCAATGAGCGGTTTTGTCAAGAGAATTTCTCTTTTGTTGTGGCATTGATGAAGAAAAATGGAAACAAAACAGTTAGGACCTTCAAGAACAAGTCAGAATATTAAACTAGATTCTTTCAAAGGAGGGAAAGTTTATATTGTAAGATTTTTGTGGAAATTTTATGACTACAAATTCTGTAATTGGGATTATGGGGGCGGAGACCACCAACATGGACTACCTGTCAGAAAAGATGGAGAAACAGGAGTCTTTAAAGATCCACATGAACTTCTCCTTCTTCAATGTTTTGGTTTGAGAAACTTTTTCCATCCAGTTGGATGAAAGCAAGAGTTAGTAGTCACATCAATGAGGTGAGCAAAGCTGCTGTGTTACCTTTTAACGTGTGCTCGTGTTAACTGGCAGCCTTCATCTGGTAATGTAGATGGTTGCTTAGCAACGACAGCTGCTGGTAAAAAAAAGATGCCAATCCTGTGTTGTTTATGGAGCAATAAAATGTCAGCTCCTCCATCAGGATGAACAAACTACACCTTCCTCTGTCCGCCTCGTCTCAGGCACAGGGGAAGCAGGTAGCTTCATCTGTGGCCAATTGTAAACACAGCAAAGGCATGTTTAACGGTCTGAAAGAATGTTCACAGCTTCTTACAAGTTGTTACTGTAGACATTATTAACCTGCAAACATTTTACTCACAATTATTATTGTTAAGCATCTTAGTGCATTTGGTTTCATACAAAGATGATGTAGCTTTTCACCTCATTAGTCTCTATAACTGATGCTGCTATCCAACCTGCTGCTCAGACAGTTCTGTTTCTGACAACATCACTTCTTTGGGTCTAAAAAACTGTGCTGAGGTGGTCTCCATGTGTCACTGTTTGAAATTTTGTGAATGTATTTGTCAGGACTCTTTGTGTTACCCAGAACATGCAGTACATGTAATATGCAATAAAGAAATAAAAAAACATATTGGGATAAATATATTGCTTCTGAATTAATGTTGCATTATTTTTACCCAATGAACAAATAGTATTTGTCAGCATCACGACAAATGGCCCCCTGTCAGGAGCCACCACTGAAAGTTGAATGTGTTGACATCCGTCTAAACACTAAAAAAGGTCAGGACACTGAGTATATGTGGTCTTTTTTAATGATATAAAAACACAGTTGTTACATCCAGTAAAGTTGCACTGCAGTTTAAAGTTATAACGGATGTTAAGTTTAAAAGATTTTAACTGCCCAAAAGCAGCATATCTACCTTTGCAGATGTTGATACTATCGTTGGAGAAAAAGTGCTGACAGTCTTGGAAATCTCATTTAGTTCTCATCACCTGACAGTTGTGTCGGTTTCTGCACATTCACAGAATCAGCTCCATATTTCATGTCACGCCATCCGCACTTTAGGTCCTACGCTGAGCCCTGACAAAAAGGAATTGTTTCAAATTCTGTTGCATCAAAATCTGCCTTGAAAGGCTGAAATGAAGAACAACAGGTAGGCAGAAGCCAATAAAAGCTTTTTAATGCATATCTGGAAATAATGTACAACTGGTCCAAACTGCAGTTGAAAATACTATTCAATATTTTCCTTTACACTACCCCCAAAAGACTGAGCACTCAAACTGTCAAACTGCTTTCTTACGTTAAATTTAAATCCACTACTGTTGTACTTTAAGGAAAAAAGAACACTTTGCAGAAAGGTACTGTGAAACCCTTTTGAACGACTCTTTCATCTGGTGTTTTATTTTTGTCCCTGTTATATAAAGCTAAACATTAAAGCTGGTCCAAGATGGTTTTTACTCTGAAACAGGCAGAACAACATGTCATTTTGTTGAGGCTTTCCAGCCAATACTCGGGCTCCTAGTTATTCAAAGTGGCACACGTAATCTCCCCTGCTCCACCTATGCAGAGTTTAGTAAACACGTCTGTCTCTAGTGACTGAATCCTCTCGGCTATTATGGCACAAAAAGCCCACCGGATCCCCCCAAAACCGGGCAGCTCAAAGCGTCCTTTATGAGTGGGCTGTGAGGTGAGAGTAATAGGCCTAAAGACAGCGTAGACCGTGGCTTCTCAACCTGCTACCATTGGGGCCACATACCAAAGAATCTCATTGGGCAGGGATTGAATAAATCCCCCTCCACGGCTGATTAATTGAATCCAAAGGCTGGGGTGTCAAGAGAAGGAGAGAGGAGGATGAGAGAAAGTCGGGTGTTGTCAGATGAAGACTGGGATGGATGACCACTCACGAGGTAAAGGTCAATTACAGGATGCATCGCTCCACACACAGAGCTTGATTCACTAAAATGCACAGTGAATGGTTTTAGCTCCGACTTTTGTGCATCATTTGTCCCAACTAAGTGCACCTTCTCAGGGTTAGATTTATAAAGTAATCAGCACTAATATTCTGGTAGGAAAATGTAAATCCAAGTTTGGCAGGTGAGAGCAATTTGCATCCAGATCGTCTTCACTGAACTGACTAAATATGAGCTTTCAGCAGCTCCTGAAATGTATAATCTGAATGTTTTATATTCTAAACACAAAAACACATTTTTACACACATTTTTATTAGTTTATTTGAAGTTGTATATGCAACAATCTGACACTCATCACTGGAACAAACAATGAATTAAAGTTTTCTTGACTTTTTCTGCTCTATTTTTGAAAAGCCAACCATGCAGCAGATTACTCCTCTTCCTCGCTTTCTTCTTCTGAGACGCCTACACCACCAGCTCTCAGAAGACAGTAAATATTTCTTGCTAAATGTGTGTCACAAACAATGCTGGTCTTTAAGAATCAGGTCCTTTTATCTATATAAATTATAGGTGGGCTTTTCACTAAATAAAAGCACAAAACATCATTGCACCATCGACTGCACCAGCACAGAAAGACCGTATTTAGTTTATTAATCTGATCCGTTTTAGTTTTAGTGCCCACAGAAGCTGTGTGAACCTTTAATGAATCAGGGTACGAGAGTCGGCAAACCAGTTATCTACAGCTAAAAGCATTTTGAGAGTCTTGACTTATTTTTTGCTCATACTTCATGGATTTGTTTTTTTTTCAATTTCGTAGAAGTCAGGGATACGCAAAGAAATTTTATTCTAAAATTTAAAACTAGGCATAGCAAATGAATGTCAGTCCCAGGATAGCAAAATAGTCAAAACAACAATGTCAAAATGGTAGATGTCTACAAACATCAGTATAATCTCCTCCTCTCTTTCTACCATGATCAACTTTAAATTCATAAAGAAAGCAAGATTGTGAACAAAACTGCACAAGGTGCAAATGTTGCTCTGTTTGAGTAATCTGTTCAAAAGAAATTGCTTCACAAGTTTTAGATCAGAGTGGAATCTGAATATGTAGCAGATCTGACCCACAGTTGGCACAACAAGACAGATAAAGCATCAGCTCGCCAAAAAGCCAATCAGTAAATTTAAGGGTCCTGACATGCATTCAAACCACTGTTAAATTCATTCAGAGATTTCCACATCAGAACTGAGAAAATGATGTCCCACAGTATAGCCAACTGCATCTGAATTTGAGGTGTGCCATCCTCTCCCTTCTCTTGTCTAACCATTTGGAATGGGTGAAAGCAACATTTACAATGGATTCATGGGTTTAAACATGGATTTATTTGAAGATTACAGGGACCTTTTGCTATAAGAACAAAGGTCACTGGTTTGAAGATCTTATCAAAGAAAAGAAGACAAAATTTTATTACTTAATTATTCAAATTCATACAGCTCACTACTCACAGAAACACAAAACAGACTGCTGACACTTTAAAGACTATTTAAAGTTCAGTCTTTTGCCAATCAAGAGCTGTTCTTGAGGTGGGGAAAACTGATTACTAAAGTGATGATTTAAGACCAGTTTAATACCAGACATGATTTGTAGTCAATTTCAGCTGGTTTTGACCCCAAACTTCATTGCAAGGCTGTTGAATGATTTGTCAGTTCTAACAGACAACTAATGAGTGAGTCATGGATTTGTATGACAAATCAACAGGCAGAATGTGCTCCCACTGAAGTGGACTACATGGAAGTGAAACAGGTTGCAACTCATTTATATGAAGAATTAGTCTGCACAGATGTCCTCAACAAGCAGGGCTTAAAGAACAGTGAACTAAAGTTAAATGTACAGCTTTTAAATTAAAAACAAAAATACTACTACTATATTAAATCCAATCAGTGTCAGTGTTCACTCACATGTTCTCATGACATGTTTGCAAGTGCAATTACCTCAAATGGTATTTCTTGGGGAAAAACAAAAAAACAAAGCAAAAACATCTGAGATAAATGTTGATGCCACAGTTGACATCAGATTTTCGGTCCTGTGTTTGTGTGTAACCCACATTCAAGGTCCATTTAAATGTGTTAAATCCACTGATGTATTTTGGGACCCAAGACAATTGCATACAGAAATCAAATCTGTCTACAAGTAGAAAATGAGAGTCCCCTGTCTACGCATTGTTAAGACTCAGAAATAGGTTGTTCTCTGATTAAACAATGGTATTACATGAGCTTCAGTGAGCAGTAGAGATGGGACTGAAATAGGAAAAGACACGGGGCTGTGAGAGGAAGACGGTGACAGAAAAAGAGTTTGGAGACAGAGGGTCAAGGGCCAGGGACGGCTGATTTGTGCAGACAAGCAGGCAGGTTTAGTAGGAGTCTGCTGTAGCCATGTGCGCCCATCCAGCCCTGAATCCCACCCCACCCCTGTCTCTTGCCTGTTCACTCATTTGCCTAATAAGTTAATTTGAGCATAGGCCTTCATCGGGGTATGGCAGTCAAGTGATGCGCGAGACTGGCCCGCGGAGCTGTTGGCCCTCGCAAGCTGTTCACCTGCATCCCTCTCAGCCACACACACACACACACACACACACACACACACACACACACACACAGCAGACATGGCATCCAATAGTGCCAGCAGCTCGAGCAAATGGTGTGTGAATGCTGTGTTCGAGCTGTACTGTTTCCACAACATCAGCTGTGGAGGAGAAATTGAAATAGCTTCTTTGACTTGTTGTGATGATTGTAGAGCTGATTAGACACGATTAGCTGATTAGGTCATCAGTTTAAAAGCTCACAATGACCGCTTTGAAAATCGACTGATTGCTTAATAACTTATCCAGGAAAACATGCCAAACCTCTTCTGATTTAAGCTAGAGAGATTGGATTAATGTGTCGATCAGACAGAATACACAAGTCTTTGACTTTTATCAGGATACACAAGAAAAGAGGACGCAGTCAGGTTAACCAAATTTATCGCAGACATTTATTGCACTTAACTGGAGACTTGTGGCCGTAGGAAATATGAAATAAAATGAAACTACGCATTACTCTCCACCTCTCATGGAGGGCAGCGCTGATGTTTGAGAGTGTTAACATTATCAAAACAACCATATAAAAAGTTATAAAGCTGGTTTTCCCCATTTTTTTTAAATCGATGTCTAATTTTAAATTCTTCTGATTCTTTTCTCATGTAATGTATTAAATAAAACCAGCTTCACAGTCCGGCAGCTGACAAACTAAAAAGCTTTCATTAATTCAGGTACCATCAAGTGTGTTGTAAAATGAGGACATTAAATGACTACAACTTCAACAAAACAAGCAAAACCACAAGATGTGTCAGAAACAGCAAAGAGGAATAAAACCAAGGTGTTCAGTGTAAGGCGTAACTATTTGAGTGGATGTAGGGGAATTATCAAGGAACCGAACAGAGAAACACAGACCAGATCAGAGAGTGTGGGGATAATTAAGAAAAATGACCGACAGAGAAGCCAAACTTGGAAACAAATACAGGAACCAAGAACTAAAACACGACACATACACAAATACAGCTGCTACAAAATACATAGAAACGACCTAAAATGGAACCAAAACCTACAAACTTTATTGGGTCCTTGTTATTTATTTAAGAAGTAAATGAAATTAATGAAACTTAGGATTGCAATATTACTGTCATATAATCAGTTGCGATAAACACATATTTTCCTCAGTCCTCTTTTGTGTTCTGTCACTGATGCTAACGATACGTTCTGTGTGCTTTAACATCATGAACACTATAATCTAAACCAGGTGTGGACGTCAAGAGCGGTAAGAGTCCATTACAAGAGCTGAATATATGTCATTATTGGCTTTTAGCGAATGAATGCTTGAACAGGATTTCTGATGATTTCTTGGAGTTCAAGCTGTCTATTATAATCCTGACATTACACACACTGATACTGAGATTATAATTAATTTTTGATATATTGTGCTGCTCTAATACAAATACTGAACACACATTTCTTAATCCGTTTTAAACAAGGTGTGTTTTTAGGAGATATACAATTGAAGTATGAAGTCATCTGAGTTTTATCAAATTTAGACCTCTTACTTTGTTAAGAAACAATGAAACATAAATATTAAACAAAAATGGTCTCTACTGTTCCTGGTAAGATGACTAATTGATTTCCAGCATTGTGACATCTCACTCATTAGCTCTTGTTTTGTAGGAGTTGGTGTTAACTACCATCCGTTCTATGGAGTCGCCACTAATCCTCATTTTGCAAAGCAACCTTGAACAAGAGTGTGTGTGCAGCGCACAGACACAAACGCACACACACACATCACACTCATACAACCTGAACAAGCATTATCAGACCTAAACCCCTCCCGTGTTTCCTTGCTAACACGGTGAGCACGCTGCCTCGATGAGGCTCGCCGTCAGCTCCTTTCTCCCCTGGCGTTTGCTTCCAACAAATCCATGACAAAGCTGATGAATGAGCCTCATCAGCCTTTTCTCCTCACCCACTTTCAAAGTTTTTGCTTCAACTTTCCCTTATTTCGAAAACTTCCAGCGCAATGAAATGTAAATGTGAAGCATGCAGATTAGGGCAGTATATCAATATTACAGCTGAAGAATCTGAGTTGTTGCAATATTGATGTCATTAATGTGGAATAAAGCTTCGCTCTGTACTTCACGCAAAGTTTACTTAGTTTTCCTATAAAACCACCATTTGTCCTGCTGATGCGGTGATTTAAGTTTGTTCTGAGTTTAGAATGTTCCTGATTATATATTGGTTTATTGACCATGTTTTAACATTACATTAGCATGCACATTCAGTTCATTTTGCCTTACATGGTTATTTATTTTTGTCACTGTTCTTTCAGTCAGAAGAACCAGTGTTACATAGACAGTGACATCACTGCTCACTGCTCCCTAACAGCTGAGCCTGAGAGGCAGTGAACTGAACTTGTTCCTTAGCTTACTGCAAGACATGACCTCAGATATTTGTATACAAATGATGTCCTTTTCAGCACCGTTCCAATATAGAGTCACAGATGACTGGTCATAGAAGGTTTATTTATTAGTTGTTATTTTCTTTGTTTATTTTACTGGTCTTCTTTTCTTGTTTGTTCAAGACCTTTCACTTCCCGTCCAAAGATGATTATCAATTCGAACTTTAAAGTGCAGAGTTCTTAGATCTAAAATTGCAGCAAGTTGCTCTGTTTATGCGAGCTGAACTCACATGTAAATCCCTCTCCCTCTCCCTCTCCTCCCTCCAGAGGGAACAATCTGTATTTTGAATTAGAAAAGTGTGACTAATACATTTTTGGAAGCAAATGCAGCACAATCAGTCTATTGGCTGCAAAATGTTTATGTTGTAAGAAGTTTTGGGGCAAACATTTGCTCTTTGTGTTGGCTATCTAGGCCTGGTCCGGGTCTGAATTTTTCAGCTTCTCCAAACTAACAAGGTGCTGACTGCTGTAGCTAAGATATTACCAACAGCTCAGATAATAATACATAATAAATAAATTTGCTGTCAGTGTTTAAGTGGTGACTTTATGATTCATATGCTTCAAACAACATAAAAAAACTGTGTGGAAAAGATGGGCAGCAGGGAACAGTGCTTTCAACAACAAACAAAAACTTTACACTTTCTAATTAGTTTTGGACCTAACACAGTGGGTAACAAAGCAAAACTGCACTCCTATTTTTTTGTTTAAAAATAACTCTTTAAATGTTTTAGGACTGGGTTTTATTGTGTCTGTAAAGTTGCATAATGTACATGTAACATTACTCACTTAATGACATGCAGTTATTAGACACATACCATTGACTGTGTAGGAATCCTGCACAGCAAAGTCATTTTTTCTAATAAAGAACAAACAAATAATACAGCAGACACACACAAAATGGAGATTGAAGTAAAAAGCCAACCCAGGTCAGTCAGAATTATCTTGATTGGGTGTCCAATCAAACACACAAGGAAAATTCCATTTTTATGTTTCTAAATAAATCTAAACCCATTCATTTTGTACTGGTATCCTTTCACTTCCATCCATTTGCCATTTTATTCTCAGTCCGTTTCTGTTAAAAAGTTTAAATCGTAATAGTAGTTGTGTTGCCGATGTCCTTACTTTGGCACTGCAGCGAAACAATTCAAAAGCAGGTAGTGGCTTTTTGGCTTTTTCACAAAGAAAGACAGAAATAAACCTACCAAAAAAGGTCTGGTTAGTTTTTGTTTGTAATGAAGAGTTCCAGGAAAACTAAAACTATCTTGGTACAAGTGCCATTCATTGAGGGAAACCTTAATTCAGAATGCAAATAGGTAGTACCAAATGCAAATATCTTTCAGAGCATTTCTGTTTGCAGGTTTATTATTTTATGACCTGAAATTAAAACTATGAAAACTTTCATTGCTGTCAGAATTTATATTAATATATATCCCTATCAATAGCAATATTTTCTAGTCATAGATCATATGAAGGCTGTAATGTGTTACCCTAATGTCCTTACGAGTAAGCTTTTGCCTGAGGAGAGAAACTCTAACGGATTTACTCACAGCTGTGTAACTTGCACATACATGCATTTGACTCACTGCTCCTCCATTACTGAGGTAAATAACACAAAGCATGCAAACCCAGTGATCAAATACTGCCTGAAACCCTGCCATTTACAGCCTCTCCAAGGTATGACACATATTCTGAAACTTAAACCGACCTCTTTAATGTCTTGCTTCAGTGAAGAGGTTTGATTGCTGTGTTTATCTCAAACCTCGAAACAAGTATGGTATTCTGGCTGCTTTGGGTGTAAAATAAAAGTGCTTCTTTGTCTTTTTCTGTCTTTCCAGATCTATAAAATAGACAGACCTGGTTAAGCCATAAATAAAAAAGTAAATAAAAAAGACAAAAGATTATTTGGTTTTAGTTTTTCTGGGAAGAATTTTTAACACCTCAAAACATGCATAAATGTGTGAGTAATCCACGTTTGTGTCTACCAGCAACTGCTACTGAATTCCCCACAAACAACAAAGAAGCTGCATAAAACTCAACTAGATAAGGTGCTCAGTTATGGTGTGAAAATTGTGATCCTATATTTTTCAATGTTGTCTACAGTCATGAGAGGGCATGTCAATAATTAATGTATGAGAAAGCATAAACAAGGTAAGAAATGTTGAACACAACATTTCCAGTTGGTTTCCCAACAGTTCAAGACATTTGCCAAGTTGTTGTCTAACCCAAGAACTGACTAAATTAAAGAAACATGTAAGAAGTCAAAAAGAGCCTCTTTGTCTCATTTTAGAGTTGGTTCGGTCTCCCCCCCTTCAATTAAACAATCTTATTATCAGTGGGAACGTGCTTTCCCTGGCTATATGAGTCCAGATAAACCCATATAATGACATGGCTTCTTTACATTTTGTTGATAATATTAGTTTATATTTAGTATTTTAAAGTTACAGTTAGGTATAATTGAACTTGAAGCTAACAGTCATCCAGTTTTTTTTGGGTATTGCTGCTATGCTAACCACTGGGTAATTTTTATGTCTATAACAGTATCAAACATAACCGGTGCTGGTAAGACAGTCACTGCTTCATGTAAAAGGTAAGAATTTAACCCTGGGCCTGCCCCTTGTTTTAGCCGTAAATTAAAACTAATAGCTCACTAAAACTCCACGCTCTCTAGTCTTCATTTAATTTTGATGCACTCATACAAATAAATGCAGTTTGTTCATTGCATATCAATATGATGCTAAAATTATTGCATTTCAAGCAACTTAACTTGCCCCAAAACGGTCAAATATATAATATTTTGAGGCTCATCTTGTGCAGTTTAGAAAAAACATAGTATATAATATATAATACCATATTATCAATATTACAAAACCTAACTGTAACCCGTGCCACACTGTAGCAAGTCAGATTTAATAGATTGTGCACTGTAGGACATTTTGCTGCATGAAAATTTTGTATGTCAAAAAGTGCCAACAAAGAAATCGATCCAACAATGAATGAAAATTAAGCGCTGGCGCCAGGGGTGGAAATTAAAAATTTTGTCCACCATCCACTATGGCTGGTGGACAAAATGTTTTACCGGCCACTCAAATATTTTACCAGCCACTATTTTTTGTTGTGACAAAAAGTTATTTCATATGATGATGATGATGATGGAGGTGGGTGGAAGCAGTTGTGCTGCCCTACAAGC
>NC_051449.1:17337684-17372491 GCF_001649575.2 Kryptolebias marmoratus | reverse complement strand
GTCAAGAGGACAAATAACACCTTTTCTGTTTAAATTGCCAACCCGCCACAGTGGCGTGTGTGTTGATCAAATTCACCCGCCACTTCAAATATTTACCCGCATTTGGCCGGTGGCAAGTGCTAATTTCCACCCCTGGCTGGCGCTGATGCTCCTATTGTTATATTTGGACAATAAAGTTGGAGAGAATAATGAGTAAAAAGTGACACCTGAAGACGGCTTATAACTGGGAAAAAATATCAGTTACAGCACTTTAATTTTTCCATATAATTTCGACCAAAAACTTTGTTATGATTGCTTCACAATTAAAGATTTTGTCTACAGCGACCAAAAATCAAAGTGAGAACCCACATCCACATCTTGTATCAATGAGGGGTAAATTCCATGCCTGCAGATTTATTGTTTACTTATAATAATGATCCTCCTCTATGTGCTGCTGATCAGAATCCCATCACATGCCTAGCTGTGCCTCTGAGTCATTCCTTGTGTCTAACTTTTAACTAATCATTACTCTGACATGTCAGTCATGTGACCTGTTCCCTTAAATCTGACCCAATCAGAAGTCACGATGTCCTGTGAGTAATGTAGTTTATATGAACTGGCCGTAGCCTAGAGTTGGTGACTCTGACGGTGAGCACCAGCAGTTTTATGAAATGTGGCATTCCTCTAATGATGAATATTTCGAAGTACTGGTATTGAGTACCAGTGAGTACTGAGTACCAGTACTGGCCCACTAAGAGTACTGCTCTCAACTTTTTATAAGAAAGTTGCCTGCCAATATAGCCACATTATTTACATTTATTTGATACCTGACATCATCTATCAAGTAATCATTAGTTAACAATTGTAGTCGATTCAAAGCATTATCTCAGACAAAAATACCTATTCACGCAGCTCTAAACTCTAAAAATCTATCTCTATCTCACTGAAAAAGCCTCAAAGTTCTGTCAACATCCTACAGCTGATTATGAAAACATGACTCAAACAGAAGTCTTGTCAAGTTCATTCACAAGAAGTTTGAAGTTTCTGCTTTTAGAAATACTGAAGTTGTAGAAACACTTACTTATGGTTACATTAGGTGTACAGATGGCTCTTAATGTGAAAACGCAGATACAGTGCTTTTAAAAAACATTCATACTCACCAAGCCACGTTTTCTCACCTTACAAGCACAAACTTCAAAGTATTTTACTGTTATTTTATGTGACAGACTAAAGTAGCACATAACAGAAGTGAAAAAACTGATGAATGGTTTTCAAAATTATTTTACAAATAAATATTTGGAAAGTGTGACATGCATTTGTATTCAGCCCCCTTTTACTGTGATACCTCTAACTAAAATGCAGTACAATCGATTGCCTTCAGAAGTCACCTAATTACAAAACAGAGCACACCTGTGTGTACTCTAATCTCAGTCTAAATATAACTTCTGCGAAGGCCTCAGAGGTTTTGCTGCAGAACGTTTGCGATCGAACATCATCATGAAAACCAAGGAACACGCTACACAGGTCAGGGATAAAGTTGTTGAGAAGTTTAAAGCAGGTTAGGTTATGAAATAATAATCTAGGCTTTAAACATCTCACAGAGCACTGTTCAATCTATCAGCCAAAGATGGATAGAGTAAGGCGCAATTGCAAACCTACCAAGATAAGGCCGTCCACCCAAACTAACAGGCCGGGCAAGAAGAGCGTTAATCCAAGAAGCTCATGGTAACTTTGGGGGAGCTACAGAGATCCACAGCTCAGGTGGGAGAATATGTGTATTCTCATCAAATATGCCCTTTAGACAGAAGAAGTCCCGTGTGTGGTGTGCTACAAGCCATGTAGGAGATACAATAAAGATGTAGAAGAAGCTGCTCTGCTTTTGGCATAAATGCAAAACTATGTGCGGCAGAAAACTAACACTGCACATCACCCTGAACGTGCCATCTCCACTGTGAAACATGGTGGTGGCAGCATCATGCTGTGGGGATGCTTTTCTTCAGCAAGGACAGTGAAGGTGGTCAGGATGAGAAGATCGACTGAGCTAAATACAGGGCAATTCTGGAAGAAAAGCTGATAGAAGCTGCAAAAACTTGAGACTGAGGCAGAGGTTCACCTTCCAGCACAGCCAGAGCTACAATAGAATGGTTTAGATCAGGGGTGTCCAATCCTGGTCCTCGAGGTCCGCCATCCCGCATGTTTTACTTGTTTCTCTGCTCCAACACACCTGATTTGAATCAATGGGTGATTAACAGGCTTCTGTAGAACATGGAGAGGTAATTTAACCACTGAATCAGGTGTGTTGGAGCAGGGAAACAAGTAACACATGCAGGACAGTGGCCCTCGAGGAACAGGATTGGACACTCCCGGTTTAGATTGAAGCACTTTCATGAGTTAGAATGAGCCAAAGTACAGACCTAAATCCAATTGAGATTCTGTGACTAGATTTGCTGTTCGCAGATGCTCCCCACCCAGTCTGACTGAATTCAAGCTATCTGACAACAAAAAAGGGCGAAAATTGAAGTCTCTAGGTGTGCAAAGCTAATGGAGAACTTGTAACATTTCCAACTAAAACTGTGATAACCTGTATACCCCACAAGACTAGCAGTTGTAATTGAAGCAAAAAGTGGTTTAACAAAGTGTTGACTTGCGGGGGGGGGGGGTGAATGGCAGTGTACACAACAGCTTTTAGATTTTTATTTGTTAAAAAAAACCTTGAAAACCACACATCATTTTTCTTCCAGTTCACAACTACAGTTAGCACTACTTCTTGCTGGTCTATTGTGTAAAATGCAATAAAGTTTGTTGTTGTAAAACGTGACAATGTGTTGAAAGGTTTGTGGAGTAAGAATGCTTTTGAAGGCACTGTATCATGTCAGTAACGTTTCCTTCCACTGCTCCAACTCACTCATCAGTATCTCATTCTCTCAGTGAGTTAACCAACTGGGTAACTATGCCTTCATCTCTCCATCCCGAACTCATGTGTTCGTTCACACAATGCATGTATCATCAGTTTGTTGTGTGTGAGTGAGTGCTTCAGTACGGCAGCTGTGAGCCTGGAAACCAAACTAAGAAAAGTCAGAGTCAGCCCAACGGTTGGAGCCACCACAGGGAGATGGACAATGGGCACAAACAGACATGTATACACACTTTTCCAATTTATTTCTGCCTCTCTTATCCACATGTGTTAGTTGCCTTGCTCACTAAATCTTGGCTCAGAGAGTAAACAAAGCTACTTTGCACTTCTGCTCCATAAACTGCAACACCTGCCCCCAGATGGGCAGAGTTTTTCTGTGTGTGTGTGTGTGTGTGAGGTGTGTGTGTTTTCTGTCTGTTGGCCCCTGCTGGCTTCCCATGCCAGATGTAATGTAATGAGCTGCATATTAGCAGCTACCACATCGCTATGTACGGCATCCGTGGATGTTTCAGTTGATTCTATTTGAAATGTTTCGTATCACTTTTCATCTATTTCAAAATATTCCCACCAGAACGAGCGTGTGCACACCGTTTATGAAAAAGGAATTATTTTAGGAGAACTTCGAAGATTTCTCATTAAAACTGTGACAGCTTGCAGCACAGAGAGACTAAATATATCTAAGTGTAGTCGCACAGATAAAAAGGAGCAGAAAATGTACTGTAGGTGTCGGAATGTATCAAGCCTTTAAATAAATACATATATAGTTTAAAAAAAACTCCTTTATAATACAACAAGCTGTATTAGCTTTACTTGCATCCTGTAATCCAGAACATCTGCTTATATACAAAATATAAAATAAACTGGGTCAGATGTTCAAACTGTCTTTGAGTAGTGAGTTTTTTAGCTATATGTACCTAATGATGTTTTAGGTAATTTCCTGAAATGACATTTAGTCCAATTAACAGAAGAAAACTTTAGTAGTTGTCTGAATGCAGATCTTTTTTTTTTCTCCAGCGAGAGCATGACAAAGCCAATCACCAGCATTCACTTTGCAATTACCAGATCCGTCCGAACTTCCTTATTACTTCAATTATTGGTCAAGCATTAACTGAAATCACACACATGACCTCAAGCTATTGTCCCAACATGGCGAGGTCCTTCTACTGCTGTGCGGAAAGAGGTGTGTCATTTACCGGTAATGACAAAAAAATAGTAAAGGGACAAGGTTTTGTTCAAATCTGGGCTACTATTTTAGAGACAAAAAAAAATAGATTATTTTATAAGTATTTGAAGATAGCAGTAGAAATAAACTGATTGAAGGTAGGGTTCTAACAGAATGCTTTACAAGCTAGGAAAAGGTGCAAAAATAAAAATAGAGTTACGTTTTACTGTTGGGGGTGTAGAGTCTGTGTCATCCAGGGCTTTGTTATCTTAGCAAGTTGAATCAAAGGAAACTGGACTTCTTTTCTGATTTTTGAAGCTATTTTGCATCTGATGTGCGGAGCTTTCTCAGTTCTAAACAAAAGGGAAGGATGTCCTTAAAATCATAAAGGAACTTGCTACAACTAGTCTGAAATTAAACTGTAAATACTACTACTACTAATAATAATAATAAAATGTTCCAGGTAAATGTTTTTCATGTCTTTCTTTTAGCTTGTTTACCGTTCCTTGCTCGCTGTGGCCCGTAAAGTTGCTCCTTCAATTTAACAAAGTACTTTCCAACCATCCATGGATGTACTTTATCTTTTTAAAGTAATTTATCATTTTCAATTTAATGTATAAAATGATATGAAATGCTGTCTGGACCCAGAATCACAGTAAAGTTGGACCATTTTCCTCCTTTACTGTAAACTTATGCAAATAATCAATCATCTCGATCGGCTCAGTCTGCTCTTGACTCAACCTACAGTAATCAGCTCAGACAGTACAGACCCACAAAAAAACCCTCCTGATTACTTTCATTACCCCTGGGGAAACGCTATAAGAAACAAGCATTGCCTAAAAGATAATTGCACAATAATATAAAACGATTTTCTCCCCTCCCATCAAAGCACAGTGGAAGACCAATTAAATACAATATACTATAGAAACTGTTTAAAAAAATTGCAACAGTAAGTCTGCCTGGATAAGCCTGCCGATTAGCCGCTCATTTCAAGTGGCACTCTCATTCCCTGGTGAAATCTGCTCATTTCCATTTTCAAAATCAGCAAAGTGCGGAACAGCAGCACACAAGGAGGAAACGGAAAGTTTGAGTACTCCAACGAGGGAGGGAAGTCTGTCACGTTCCTTGATTTTTAGGAAAAATTAATTTGCAATGTTTTACCATGTTTGCTTCGTCATCACATATTTCTACTTCACCATTTTACAAGAGCACCATCACGAGGTTTAGTGTCACCTAAGACAATAGCGATTGATTTAAAAACAAACAAACAAAAAAACATGCAAAAAAATAATAATTTCATGAGTTTTCTGCCTATCCCAGAATGTTGTGTTGGTGATAACAAACCATTCTAGTCCAGTGCTGTGGAACTAAGTGACTAAAACTGCAACATAATATATACTTTATTTCATAGCAGAAACTTCCCTTTGTGGCGCCGGTCCAGTTCTGGTATATTTGTGACAATAAAATTATTCACAGTTTCAATTTGGTTACTTTTCCTACAGTTACTGAAATCATTGAACTTTTTTTTTACTTCATACCAACTACTTATTTATAGGAAAACAGATGCTGGCTGAGGGGGGCACAGATCCAACAAATTCACCAAAACAGGGAAGGATGATGACAACCAATTATACAAAGCATTTTGTAGTTTGTCATAAAAAGCACTCCTGCAAAACAAACAGAAGGACTTGCATACAAATATTGTGCTTTTTGTTTTTGAAGCAGAATTCTGTTCACACTATCATACTATTGAGATTCAGTTCAACTCAAGTTTATTTATAGAGTAACAATCCACAACAAAATTCATCTCAGGACACTAAGCAGAAAAGCAAACAGGTCCAGTTTAAATCTAGTTACATACAGCCTAATTAAATCCAAATATATAGGAACAGATTCAGTAATTATAAAATGACAATTAGTAAAAAGTTGTCTTTCCAAGGAAGCCAATACCCCAACCTGAATACGCACAGGAAGGTAGGAGAAAGTGGAAAGGAGAAACAGATTCTTTTAAGTTGCGAGCGTATTTTTTCCTGAGTAGGGGCTTTTATAGCACTTATTTTAATGAATCAGCACAGATGTGTACATAAGATTATACATTATTCTGTAGCCTAGTCGTCCCTATGGTACTGAAGCAACTCCTTCAAAAATTTTATTGAACAGAAGATTAAGAAAAAGAAGAGTCAGTAATTACGAATCAAACTTTTAACTATCTGGACAGGCAGCCTTATTTGTAAGTCTGAAAAGATTTAGTCCTGTCAGTCAAAGATTTGGGAGAAATATGGCTTTGACTGTTAACAAATCTTAACCATCCAGAATCGCCGGATTAGCACACATACACACACACACACACACACACACACACACACACGTCAAGACATTCCCACATGCACACACACACACTCTGAAGCTGTAAATATCTTCTAAATAACTCTCCACCCACACCAACCTTCCGTTCCTGAAATGTGCGTGTGTTGTACTATTGTGTTTGTTGTGTGAGTGCAGAAAAATACTCCAAACATGTGTGTATACGCTCGGAGGTGTGTGTTTGAGTGTGTGTGTTTGCCTACAGAACTACAGCAAGCTGACTCAGCCCTGACAGTGGCAAACGGAAACAGGAGACAGGGACTTGGCTAACAATATATGCCGGTAGGAAGGTCGGATGCCCACACACACAGTAGCATGTGCACACACACGTTCCCCTTTTTTGTCTTTACCTGCTACAGTGAAAATAACTGTACATCTTATCTCAAATAGATCAGAGGATTTAATTGGTTCAGTCAGTCGGCATTTAATAAAGGAAAGCGGAGTGCAGGATGTATGTGCCAAAGTGTGCAATTAAAGCAGCTTCTATAAGGAGTGGGGGGTGGGGGCAGTGGAGGGCATAAATATCAGCCTTTTCTGGACACGTCTACTTTCCTACTCTGTCACTTTCTTTCAAACACACGGCAGACCGGCCCACTTCCTTACCAACCCCATCTCACACAGCACTGCCCAGACTTCCCACTGCAATTACTTTTAAAACTTTTCAGGGCTGCCACACGTGGTCGGGTTTTTAAAGAGCTGCGGTCCCCTCCTCACGTGGTGCGGGGGGTATTGAGTCGTCACCGACCCCCTGAATGATCACCGAAAAATAAGGCGGCGTAGACAATAGCTCGTCTTGATGAATTCAATTCTTTCAGGACCTTGTACCGTTGTCCAGGCAGCTCCGAGCAAAACAATCGTTGCTTTGAAAGTCCAAGAAACACACACTCACTGAGTTGCTCTTAGAAACTCCTCTTAACAACTTCCGAATTAGGACCTCAAGATGATATACATCTCACCGGAACTTCAGAATTTGCTTCCTCCCCCCCGAACTTCTTTCTTAGACTTCAAAGAAGATGTTTCCCCATGCTTAGACTGGTGTGGATGTGCAACTATTGCAGGAGTAACATAAGCAAACTTGCTTTGTAGCAAGTAAAAACACCAATAAAAATTTGAATAGAACATTACAGGTTGAACTGACCTGGTCTGCAGTGGAAGCGGTAACGGTATTCGACTCGGACATGATTTGATGCTCTGACCCGATGGTGCTTCTCTGCTGGCCACTGTAGGCTCCTTCATTCACACCTTGCCTTTCAGTTCCGCAGCAAAAGGGGGGGGGGGGGAAACACAGTATACCCTCCCTTTTGCCCTGGCTTGATTAATGCCTGAATTATTTTCACCTCATTTCATCTGATGGAGCTCTGCTTCCTCTCCGCCTCTCTTGCTTATTCGGCACAGTAGCCCACACTCTCTCCCACCTCTCTCTCACTCCCCCTCCCTTCCTTCCTTCTGTGATCCCAGTTCTGCCTCAAACCTTCTTTCCTCTCTCCGTCCCTCCATTCTTCCTTCCCTCGGCACCCTTACTTTTTACTCACCCCTCCCTTACTTTCACTCCTTACTCTTTTACTTCCTCTTTCTGTCCCCCTTTTCTGTGGCATATCAGGAGTGTACTCCCTCCCTCCATCTCCTAAGCTATCCACCTCCCACTTTATAACCCCACCACCACAACTCCCACTATCTAACCTAAAAAAGACACAGGAAAGATCCACAGTCTTTTTGCTCTACCTCCACAATGAATGGCTCGTTGTCACTCCAGCACCTAGACAGAATACAGAGCAAGTAAGTAGGAGAGAGGAGGACTCATGGTGGTGCTGATGGTGGAGGGGTGGAGGGGTGTTGAACCTCAAGTTTAGCTGGCCAGAGTAAAGTGGGGGACGGTCTGAAGGGACCCCTGGGCTTCAGCCAATCTCTCTCTTGCTCCCTCACTCTTTCTCTTAAAAGATTATCGCAAGAAGACAAAAAAAAAAGTGGGAAACCCAAGAAGTGAAGAGCCCGGATGCCTTCCACCGGACTCCACTGCCCCTGCCCCCTTTCTCTCTGTCCCTCTTATTTCTTCTGTTTGTTTTCAGGGGCAGCTGCTGCAACTCTGCAGACCACCAACAACTTCCCTTTCAGCGGTACTTGACTCTTCCAAATCCTCGTCCGTCTCTACACTCTGACATTGCCAATGCCTTCCACCCGCCCGCCTTGTAACACCGACACCAGCCTGAGCCAAAGCCCACCTCTTTTGCCTCGTCTGCAATGAGTTACACCCTTTCAAATTCAACCGCCTTCCTCCCGAGCCTCTGTTTTGATGCCCACATAGTTGTGTCTGTTTGCCACCATATGGCTAATGGCTACCCACAACAAAAAGAGCAAGGACAGAGGCAGGAAAAAGGTAAGCGTGGGCCCACAAAAGGAGAATGATTGAGAGATCAACAAAAGCATCACTCATGCACTAGTGGGAGACGCTGTCTTTCAACAAGTCTCTCAGCATTAATTCTCTAACTGGATGTTGTGTGTGTGTGTGTGATGTTGAATGTTGACAAGCAACTGGCGCCTGGCCTAATGGGTATTTGATAGCCAAGTACAATGGCCACTGCCGCTTGAGTGAAGGCCCTCCGGTTATGTTTAACATGTTTAACATGAGACAAGAAACACAAACTGGATGCTATTCATTTGTCTATCAATTAGGATCAATAGAATCTCACAGGGGATGCAATAAAAGAATCATCAGCATTTACCCACCCTATTCAGCGTGCTTAGAGGAAGTCCTAAAGGCAAAGCAAACAAGTGCTCAGGTCAAACTACTGCATATGTCGATACATTTAGAACAGGCAAATAATGGTTACATTATAGCAAAAAAAAATGAGTCATTTTGCCATAACGTTTTCAATATTTTTTCTGGCAAGTAAAAAAAAAAACTTGCTTTTTTTAACGTAGATATACTCACTGCTGAATACACTGCTGCTTTTTTTACCTCCTACAAATTGAGGTAGCTTGAGCAATTGCTGCATCCCTATTTTATTATCCCTCGTCAGCAAAGTAAATGTCAGACTGTACAACTGCATCTCCATACTATTTGATCCTGCAGAGAAGCATAAAATGACTGGTTTGATGGCATTTGGTATTTTTGTTGGTAACAGAAATAAAGGTTAGTCTGCTTGTCTTAAAAAACCCACCTTACACTAGATTTTGTTGAGGAACTACAATTTACATGCAGTGCTAGAAAAATATTTAATTCCTTTCTTACAGCTTACTCTTAGAAAATAATTTATTCACACACAATAATACTCAAAGTAGAATAAACTGAAACAGCAAAAATCAACTTAGCTGATTGGTAGAATCTCTGATATTTCAAATATACAATATCTAAAACCAAAGCCTAATGAAAGGACAACTGCTAACCTTAGCTAACACAATTGATCTAAAGGCCCCTTCCACACTGGATGTCACACTATGCTCTCTGCACCTACATGACTGTCCTATTAGTATGTGGCGCTCTTGAGCTGTGTCAGGATGCAGCTTTGGGCATTACATCTGAACTAGGTAGTTTCCACGATCTAATTAAGACTGAAGTTGTGGCCTAAGCTTGAAGCCAGCGTGGCTAGTTCTGCTTCAAATTCTCAACGACCAAGCCACACCAGAAGATTGTGCAAGTGAAGGTAACTCTCATTTACTCAATGAAATGTTTACCAGTCAATAAAACCTATGCAACATTCTCCACAAAAGTAAAGGTAAAGATGCAGATGTTAGTTACTGAAATGAGTCGAACCATTTTTTCAAAAATTCTCAAGACACAAAAATCTTTGAAAGGTGGCAAAGGACAATTTACAAACCAATTTTCCTAAAAGTGTATAAGAAAAAAAAAACTGTCCATAACTGTCCATAACTTTAACTCTGGCCAAATAAAACAATCATGCAAGTTATAAGAGTACCCTACAGTAGACAACATGCAAGAACCTCTACTCTGCGTGCATGTGCATGGTACTCATAAGTCAGACACATGAATTGCTTTAGGAGAAGCATCTGGATTTGTTTTTGAGACACATTTCATTTTGAAACCTTTGTGTTGAAACGATTTTACTCAACAAGGTCACTATAGCTGGTTCTTGTTTCACAGTGAGGCTGTGAATGTATTAACATGATGCAAACATGTATGCATGTACATGAGCCACATATGGCACCAATACAATCTGAACTCCACCAGCTTATTCAGCCTATTATGATGTGTTTTGCTACATTTTTCGTGGCAAATTTTGTAAACTAATGTTTACCCAGAAAATGTTTTATGGTCACAGCCTGTGCTGAATTCATACATTTGACTATTGATTGTTGACGAAGTCAAAGTGAACATTCTTGTGCAGAAAGTGGACCTTTGCGTGTGCAGGATCCCCAAAGAAACTATAATTATGGTACTAAAAATGATAAAAAATATAAAAAAATATAACTATAACTATATAATTAATTAAATAAATAAATAAACCTTATGGACATGAAGTTTCAAGAACTATGAAAAGTTTCTCTAGCCTAAAAGTGTTGGTTTGTGTCATTAGTTACAGAGATGCAGACACTTATAATTAGTTTTGCTTCGGAAGGGTCTCGTGGCCTAAGAGTCAATCAAGCGTAACAAAAGGCTTTAAACGTGATATGATTTGGGTCTTTGTTATGGCTTTTGGTTCTGTATTGATCTTTGCTTGTTACACTCTAGATGTCTTTTATAGTCTATAGCCCCTTTCACAAAATGTTTCTGCAATTTAGCTGCAAAGATGGATCCCTCTTTAGTCGGCCTTTGGCCATTCACAAAAACAATCAATCAAGCTGGTCACATCCCACAATAATGGGCACTGTCATAAATGAAGCTAGCATTGCAAAACCAAAGGAGGCCTGAAGTATAACTCAGTAAGGTTAACATGGAGTACTACGCACTAAATGTGTGTTGGACTCTTGGACAGTTCTCATTTCAAATCTAATGGCTAGTTCGTACAGACCATCTGTAATCACATCATCACACACTCGAGCCACAAAGCTGGCTTAACCTTTCATGCACTGACCATTACGGCTCTGTCACTACCTTGCTTGGACGCGCAGAAACATAATAGCGGTAGCGATGGCAAAATCAAAAGTGTTTCGGTATGTATCAAAACCTTGTGGAACATTTGTTCTGAAACATTGTTCCACAATCTGTTCCGAGCGCAGCATGTCACGAACTGTTCCGAAATACAGACTGATTTAAATTAAAAAAAAACCTTCAATTCCATTATTTTCTATGCTTAAAGTTAAGTTTATTTCTTTGTTTAATTTAGTTTTTTTTATTTTAGTTATGTAATGGGAAATCAAAATGAATTTATTAGCTTAGTGGAACCTCCGTGTTTTGCTGTTGGAGACAAATTTATTCAATCTTGAATTCATTTGACCACCAGGTGTCGCTGTGCTGGGGTGTTCCAAACGTTTCACAGGATCAAACCTTTTCTTGGAACAGTTGTTCCAAATGATTTGATCGCTCAAATGTTCCGTTTCTGCCAGCACTAAACAGTGGCAGACTGACTTCAACAGCTTTGTCCTTTCATAAATCACACCAAGATGGAATAAAAGTATCTCAGGTCTGGCTTTAAATGTTTAAATGTTTTGTGAAAACTCATACCACCTGTGTTCAATTAGTAAATCAGCACACCTGTTGTCAATTAGTAATCACCTTTTCCAGTTCAAATACTCCCTGGTTTGTTCAGTTCTTAGTCAGATCATTTGTTAACCTCCACAGAGTTTTTTTTTTTGTTTGTTTGTTTGGGTTTTTTTTGCGGGTTCCTGCATTGATGTGATTTTTAAAAGTACTGCTGAGTTCCTGAAAACTGCCTCCTTTGTGTCTGCATTTAGATCCGAATATAACACACCATCACACCATCCACCAGATGTGACGACATGCAAACTCTCAGCTACACTTTACCCAGGCTGGCACTAAATACTGACGCAATCAAAGAAAAGTAGGCTTGAATTTAATGTGAGACAAACAAATTAAATCGTTATGGCTGCATGTGGCTTTTTGTGGAGGGGAAGCAGGAGATTGTTTCATTAACCAATTGCTCCATGACGTTAGTTCATTTAATTGTAATTAAAAAAAGCACAGATGCTGCTGCTAATAATAATGCCAACTTGTTAAAATTTTTTCTTCATTCCTGTGTGATTGCCAACACTGGGAAAGCTCTGTGAGAAAAAAATAATATTGTGTATAGTGAAGATATTTTACTGCATAGTCAAAGATACCAAAACCCTGGTGGTCGTGCTGACACACCAACAGTCTGAGCTGACTTCACTCTGTAGTGAAATACTAGTAGTCATGGAAAGTGAGAGGAGGTATTAATATTTTATGTAGACCCAAAAACCACAACCTTTAATATTAAATAGTTTTTTTTATTTTATTTTTTTTAATTGCCAGCATAATTATCATGCTACTTGTTCTTTCATCTATCTAATGAATCGTTTAGGACTTCAAAACTGTTTAAACTGGGAGCTGCTATTGTGGGGTCCCGGTGTTTTCCACATGTAACAAAAAAGCACTAGGAGTGGGGTACTACACAGAAGAACACTGATATAGTCAGAATGGATCTCATTCAGTTCAACTCCAAACATGCCGACATTTTTTTGATGTTAGCGTAAAGACAAACAAAAATTTATACTCAGTTCTGTCAATGCTCATATAACACTGACAACAGAAATTAACAACACATTTCAACAGTGGAGAAATAAGAGGCAAGATGTAAAGCAGGGGAGGTTTATTACTCTAGATGTGAGAAATCAGGGTTCTCCCTAAAAGACTAAAACCATCACTGGCAGTTATTGTCTCGTGTTGTCAGGCGATGTTCGGATTTTAATATAAAGCAAAAAAGGGTGAGCAGGTTACAATCGGCTCACATGGCTGGACTTACCAGGAGCAAATTATGCTTAAAGTGGGTCACCCTCATTAATAAGTAAGGTTTTCCATAGGGTATTGCTTTGATATAAACTGGACCAATGGACTATTTGCTACAAGTGGTTTAGGCTTGATTGTTAGACAGCAGCTGTTCACTGTATAGTGTCATGGTTTAGGCAAGAACAGTAAAGTATATCCAAATCTTGTACAAAAAGCCATTTACTCTTACAGCTGTAAACATCTTCCTCCCACTGATAGTGCATTTCTTGGGGCTGCTTCACAATAAAAGCCTCTGATGGATTTACAGGAAAAAAAAAACTTTAATATGAAGAAAAAGGAAAAAAGGATAGCATTGATTTGCACTAACCATACATATATACACATACAAGAATCGTCTTGAATCAGTCATAAAAAACAATGGCTACACTATTGACTATTAAAGAAAGAAATTGGACCAGGGTATGAATAATTTTGAACATGGCTTTTTTGTAAATTAATTTATTATATACTCATGAAACGAAAAAGTTTCTTGAATTATGTTTTGATGTCACTCTCTAAGTTGTTGTTCATTTAGCAATCATAGACAAACTTGGAAAAATCATTAATTTCTTCACAAAAATAAAGAATATCACAAAAATGAACAGGGGTATGAATAATTTTGAGGACAACTGTATATATATATATATATATATATATATATATATATATATATATTTTTTTTTTTTTTAAATTTAAAAATGTTCCTAATCCTAACATATGCAATCTGAATAGGAGGGTCAGTTGCCCCAAGATCAATTGATAAATTTAAATAAAAAAAACAAATGTTTATCTTTTAGACAAATTTACTTTCAATCATTTTTCCATGAAGACAAGTACATTCAGTTCCTGATTGTAAAAATTTGATATTTACAACTAAATTGCATCATTACGTTTGACAGCAGTGAATCATTGTCCTTGTCAATAAATAACTCCTGCTCTGTTTTTCAGGATATGATGAGTAGTAGACTACGGCAAATGGCAACCAGTAAAGTGCAGACATAGTTCTAGTTTTTACACCTCAGACTAATATTTGAGCCAATCATCTTAATATTTACTTGCATAATCAGAATGAAGTATACTATTTTTTAAAGATGCATTATTTTTTGTGTTAATCATCAAGCTACATTTTGGTATTTTATATCAGGTTAACATTTCAAAAACTGAGGAGGTTGTTTAAAGTAGAACTCGGAGTCGAAAAAAACAAGTTTGAAAAAATAATTTAAAAAAAACTCTTCTCACTGGAAATAATTTTATTCCATTTCCTCTCTCATGTTTGTTCTCCCCTTTTTCCAAAGCATTCTTATCTGTGTAAACAAACATATTCAAATATCACTGCATAATTGTGGCAGATATGAATCTCTTTAATGACTTTCACTGGCTAAAAGAAAAGAGAACTTTGTCATTCGAAAGGCCAACAAATACAAAAAAACCGTTCAGCAGAAAGATAAAAATATTCAAATGTCAGTCAATGTGAGTTTCCTCTCACAGTCTAAAGATGATGGAAATTGTACAACTGTCAGTCTGTGTTTAATTTGTAAGACTTTTTGTTTGTTTTTGTTCCATTAATCTCAGAATGCTTGGATAAGGACAGATTGAAAATAAAGTTTGTCTTGTTGACTGAATTTTTCTTCAAATCACAATCAATGGATTGATTATTAAGGCTGCTTTTTAAAAAGTCATTTATGCAGTTTTGAGTCTAAAATTCTTGAGTTATTTGCCTTTATTAGCTTAAATTGCAATCCTACAATAAAAACAAGTACTTTGTATAATTTAGCTGAAGTGAACAAATACACAAACTATATACTGCAAATTCATCATTATTGCAATATCAATGAGTGCATTATCAATATTAATATCAGAAAGACTGCTTAAACTGCAACACCGAGTGGTGTTATATCACATTAAATATTCTGTTCGAGCTGCACATTATTATATTGTGCAGCCGGAATACAAACTTAAAACCACAGCAGACATTCATAAACTTTAAAAAACTGAAATTATCAATATTTAACAAGTGCAATAAAATGTTTGATTTTAGAAAACACCAAGTCAATATAATAATATTAAATAAAATAATATTTTCACAGTGGTGGTCTTTTACTGAAGTAAAAGAGTGATATTAAAATTAACATAAGTCTTTTTTTTTGCTGTTGTATGCAACTCTAGGATTCACTGTAGCACCTTTGAGCATTTGTCATATCGTTTCTCTACTTTGAGGATTATTATGTATTGTGGATCTTGTTGCTGCAGTCTTAACTGCAGTTAACTGCTGTCTTAACTGAGTCCTAATGCTTCTTGTACTTTGAGTTGTCATTTTCCAACAATCCATGTATTGTTAGTTATACAGCTTTAAAGCTGCTTTAGGGAACATGCTGGAATCTTTTTTGCTACTGCTGATTTGGCTTTTTCTTAACATGTGCATTGAAAAACAAGTTTAAAACACAGCTCCATGTCTTTTAGGCATCGAGTCTCCCAGCGAGCCAATATTTGTGTCTGTGCTTATTACATCTACTTCGATCTATAAATCTGTCCCTTACAGCAATTAAGTTAATTTCTCGTCTCCTCTCGTTAGCTCAACATGCCTGTGATGGGACATCTGACTGTGAAGCGGGCCTGGAACCGAAGGAAGCACTGATAAGACTAAAACTCTCTTCCCTATGAACTGGTTTGTGTGAGGGGAAAAAAAAGCTGAGATTGTAGACTTTAGAAAAACTGTGACTTACAAAAAAAGCAGTAGTGAGGAGAGAAGTTCATAAAACGGAGGTTTATAATGAGACAACATGAAAGAGAGGGGAAGAGACCATTAAGTTTTGCAAAAAAAGCTAAACAAAAAAACCAAAATGTGTTAAAACTGAACACTGCAAAGCAAAATTAAAAACCTAGCAGGAGTGACAACAGACACAAAAGACAGATGGAAATGAAGACAATGAACAAGACCCAGATGAGAGAGTGATGTTTGTCCAGCAGCTGACCTGAACCGGACACGACCTGACCTTGCCGGGCTCGAGACACCCAGGGGAGAAAGAGACAAATGCCAGCACAAAGTACAAGAAGGGGGAAGAGAGGGAACAGAGAGGCATTTCCAACGCTTGGTTAAACCTGAAGTTTCTGATAATTTCTCCCCCCATGCTCTGAACCCACCCCCCCTCTCCATCCCTCCCTGCTTTGGCTGGGAGGGCCCCAGCTGTTCACTCTGTATAAATAGCGTGAGGCTTCGGCTCGGACCCCCGGGGAGAGAGCGGGGCTCATTGGAGAGAAGGCATGGGAACAAATCGGGCTGGAAAAAGCACACAGCACACACGTTTTGACAAACATATGGGACCATTGCTGGGGATGAAAGTGAGGAACATGTGAGTGGAGTTGGCCTCACGTGGCAGAAGTCACTGTTGCGCTGAAAATGTGGCAAGAATGGCAGAGCAGAGTATGAAAAGACAGAAAACATGTCTTAAGAAAACAAAGCACTGTCCAAGGTGCTGCTGCTTTATGAGCAGATGTTAATCTGCTACAAGACCAAAAAAAAAAAAAACAAGCACACAGCAGAGGGTTCCCCTCAGTAATTCTGTGGCTTTAGACACTTGGACAGAAAAAAAAGTCGATTTCAGCCCGTAAACTTTGAGACACTGACATTCAAGCTGTTCTGACATTTAAAAGATTATTAAATTTTTCAGG
The DNA here is from genome assembly GCF_001649575.2 of Kryptolebias marmoratus. Taxonomy (NCBI): domain Eukaryota; kingdom Metazoa; phylum Chordata; class Actinopteri; order Cyprinodontiformes; family Rivulidae; genus Kryptolebias; species Kryptolebias marmoratus. The sequence continues at coordinate 17,355,481 of NC_051449.1, read as the reverse complement.
TTAAAAGAGATCATTTTCAAACATTTTCACTTATTTCCATTACATGCTTCATTTCTGCTTTAATGACAATGACCGTGGTTCAGGTCATAAAGAGTTTGTCCACGCCACAAGAGTTATTGGGAAAGACGATGAAGCCACACAGAACTGAAGAAGGTCAAGCTGTGAGGACAAACAGCCAATAACATTAAAAAAAAAGCTTTGCACATCAACACTGAGACCACCCGTGAGTGCTCTTTGACTTAAAATCACATGATTTCCCAAAAGCAGCTGTTATCCAGCCGAGCTGCACCTGGATCTGTCCCGTTTGACCAGAATCTTCATGGACATTTTTTTTGCCCGTCATAATCGGAAAGCTGGAAAGACTATTTTAATTGCACAATCAGAGGAGGTGTGCAACAAGGCAGGAAAGGGCTGTCCATCTTCTGTAAAAAAAAAAAAAAAAAAAAAAAAAAAGGACAGACCCCCCTCATTCTAGGACTTACAGCTGCCATTGAGGTCGGGTTCAAGCACAACAAGTTGCCTAAATATGCTTCTTAAAAGACCTTTGAAAAGAGTCCAGCTGGAGGGTGGATGCAAAAGGAAACTGGGGGAGATTTAGGAGCGCCGATGTAAAGACGTAATGTCCGACCACTGACTTCAGAGGATCGGGAAGGAAGAGAGTGAAGCCTCCTCTTTTTAACTCGCTTGTCTTGTTGTTTTTTTTGGGGGGGTTAAAGGGAGGTTGGTGGGGGGGAACCCATTAAAACCAGGAAAAAAGAAAAAAGAGGGAGAGGAAGAAAATCAGAAAACGAAATTTTCAGCCTGAGTGGTTCTTCTTAATGAAATCTGAAGGTCTCACAATAAAGCCCTTTTCTCCCCTCTTGGTAAGTGTGTGTGTGAACATACACTGGAAGTCGGTGGGTGGTGGGTTACCTTTTCAAGACTGCCCAGCAGTGGACGTGTTTGGCATTTGCGGCTCTTGTTTCTCGATTGTACACTTGCCACAGTTGCAGTGGTTAAACTGACGGTGGCCTGTACGGTTCAGCGCGTGTTTTTTTTTTCCCCTCTCCTTTTTAGAGAGCAGGTCAGCCAGGCAGTAGAGTGAAATGAGAGACAAAATTATGTCTGACTTCACCCTCCTCCTCTCCACCTATCCTATTTACGCTCTCGGTTCACATCTGTTTGCTGGCTCTTCGCCCCGGAGGCAGCCAACACAGTTGCTGAGCACTGCTGTTCACTAAACTGCCTGACTGACAACTCAATATGTTTCTTACATAAGTCAAAAGTAAGACAGAAGGGGGAGTTAAACTCTCTAATTTCACCTGTAAATGTAGGTAAATTGAACAACGAAAAGCTTCTGACAACAGTCACAGACCTGCACATGCAGCATGACTGCAAACAAAACCTAATGAAGGGAGCAGCCGAAAGAAAACCAACTCATTTTAACTTTTTTACTCATTGTGCAGCACTTTGATCAATGGAGGATGTTTTATAAATGTGCTATAAAAGTAAACTTTGACTTACTGAGTACAATATCCCCACAGTGATGCACAGTGGTGGCAGCATTATGTTGTGGGGATCTTTTTTTCAGTAGCAGTAGCTGGTGAACTGGTCAGAGTTGAAGAAAATATGGAGTGGTAGAAATATGACAAAATTCTAGATGGAAACCTGTTTGAGTCTTCCAGAGATTTGAAACTGGCCTGGAGATCCATCTTCCAGCAAGACGATGACCCTAAACACCCAACTGAAGCAACTCTTCACCAGTTTATGAAGAAACTGTCCTGGAATGGTCCACTCAAAGCTCAGACCTCAACCCTACTGAAAATTTCTGGAATGATTTAAAAATGTTTGTACACAAGCAGCACCGATCCAACCTGAAGACGCTACATCAGTTTTGCCGTGACAAAAGGAAAAAAAAACAACTTCTGTGGTTAAATGTGTCAAGCTTGAGGAGTCATACCTGAAGAGACTTGCTGCTGCAAGTGTGGGGCTGAACCCAGATGCATGCGCCACTTTTAAAGTATTTAGAACAAGTTCTTACCCCATTTAGTTTAGTTAAACTGAAGTGTTTTGTGTAGATTTATTGCATATAATCAAACTGTAAAAATTAAGTTAAACTTTAAGTTGTAAAGCAACAAAATACAAAGAACACTAAGAGGAGTGAATACTTTTGCTACTAACTGTAACAGATTATGAAAACAGAAATGGCAATTGCAGTGTCCAAACTAGAACTAGTTTGTGTAAAGTTCTAAAGTGTCCTCAATGTGTTAAGTGCATTGTCCATTAGGTTGCTGCTTGTGTGCATGTGTGTGTGTATGCATGTCTTTGTGTGCGTGTGTGTGGGTGTGCACGGGTGCATTTCTTGGCCTCATGGAGGTTTTGGCTGTAGGTTCCACTATTTCTTTCCATTAATCTTCCACTTCACAGCCTACAGCACACATTAACCTCACAACCCTTGGGAAATCACACACACATGTGCAATCACAGCTTTACATTTATATGCATTTAACAAAGTGATTGCCTGTGAATATGTGACTGACCTGGAGTTCCTTTTTTTCAAGTTTATTCTTTAAAAAAAATAAAATAAATTTGTCAGTTTTAGCCATGTTGGATTGTAGGAATATTTTCAGAACCAAGAGCACCGTTCAACCTGAGTCCTTGGGTAAAACTGAAGCATTCTGTGCCTCATTCAAAATGAAAAGCTGAATCCCCCACATGCACAGAGGTGGATGCACGTCTCACACCTTCAGATATACACCACTACACACCCGAGACTGACGCTGGACGTGCATCGCATCAGTAAAGAAGAAACTGACAAGCAAACATGAAAAATAAACAGGAAGGAATTTCTAAAAATCCCTCTGATACACGTTTGAAAATGTGCTGTAACAAATATTTATAGCTGTAAAAAATGTCTTTTTTGAAAGTGTAAGAATATCACCAAGGTTTTCATTTTATTGTTTACTCAGCTTTAAGCCCAAGTCGCATTCCTAATGATCTAAAATCTTACAAATCGTGGATGTAAGATTAAAAGGCCTGCCGATGGACTTTGATCAAGGTCCAGATTTATGTGACCTCCTCCCCCTTTTGGCCTTGATGGTGATGGAGGAGCAGCTGTGGTCCGCACAGCCTGACAGATGAATGCAGCCCTGAGCGGACAAATAAGCAACACTGCAGTCCAACTCCTCCTCCTCCTCCTCCTACCCTCACATCCCGCAACATACATCTCAACAGCAGACATTTTAAAGACGAGAAGTGCAAAAGAAGTAACTAAGGAAGAAAAACAAAGAGACAGTGGAAGCTTGTGCCAGGGGCACCATCTGCTCATCCGCTTGGTGGAAGTGGTGGCTTCCAGGTCAGTCAAAGACAACAGTAAGATTGAGGGGATGAGGGCCACTTTTTGAGTGCTAAAAGTGAACAGGACATTTAAGTTTGGATGGAGTGAGTCCTGGCAGAAGGCGACCGGCTGAGGCGAGCGGTAGCAGGAAGCTAGTGCCTTGTGTGTTGGGAGATTTATGGTGACCGGTCCATCCACCAACCATCTGGGCAAGTATGAATAAATCTAACTCGACTCAAAGGGCAGGGACTTTCAAAGAAGTAGTGCTATGAAGGGGAAGGACGAGAGGCGATATTTCTTCTTCAAAAAGAGGTGAAGCCGGGTGGATTACTTGTGAAATGGTAAATACAAATTGTTGTTCGTGTGAAATGACGGGTGCGGAAGAGGGAGAACAGGCAGATAAAGGATGGGGTGGAGTGGAAGGAGAAACAGAGAGGCAGTTGGCGATGGGAGCAGGATTTTATCTGGATACTCTCTCCCTCACATAGAACCAGGCTTTGTTTGATTCGCTGGTAATGACTCTCAGCCACAGCTGACAACTATGTCCTGAAGACAAGGGCCCCAGACATCAGAAGTCACCCAATACGAGGGAAGGCTTCTGTATAAATGTGCACAGGCATCTGTGATTGCAAAGATGCTTTGTTTACCTTCATGAATTTAAAAAACACCACATAAAGGTTGTCTGAAAATGTATTTTCAACAACAGAAATGCTTACAGAATAAAAATGACTCTCACTTAGTTTTCTTTGCTGATACCGAAACTGCGGTGTATTTCCTCAAAATCCTTCCTGTACAGAAGTACACATGACCTATAAGCCCCTTGTGGTTGCAGCGTAATACTGTGGCAACTTCAGATAACACATTATTACTTCCGTCTTTCCTCAAAACTTCCCTTAAACACACTTCTAACGACGACAAGGAAGTCAAACGGGTTCAAATGTCATTACGATATGGTATGATTTTAAATACTGGATTTGAGATAAAAAATACAAGTCTTGAATAGTTTTTTTGGACTATCATGTTGCCTTTAACTGTATTTTTCCTATTTTAGCGCCTAGTTGTCGCATGATATTTGCCACCACCACAAGGTGGCGATCACAAGTCAAAATGCTTGCCAACTGTCACAAAACAACAAAAAGAGAGAAGCTTCACTACGGTTAGCCTTCGGTAAAATGGAAGATTACACATTTCTAGTGTGCAAGTAGGAAACGAAAAGCCAAGAACCTCGACATTAGCCGAAATGTTTATAAAGTACAAGGTCTAATACAAAATCAAACAGTTAAAGATAACTTCCTTCATTTTACAGGGAAGAGTCCAATAGAAATCTACAAATTTGAAGTCAGCAGCTACATTTGTCACTAGATGAATATGGGTTTGATAGATGTTTGTTCAATAAAAGAAGAACAGGAAAATAAACAAGTTGTGAGAAGCGTAAAAGCTTTTACTGACACTTGGTGAGTGGGTGCACTAAATAAGGATAAGGTGATTCACAAAATGTCATAATTCACAGCGATTCTCATATTACATGCTTAATTAAAACGCTCATTCTTAGTTTTGAGGAGCACTTACATCTTTATACTGGAACTACACACAGATCTACAGAAAGGTTCTTCTGAGCTGTTCAAAGCTATTCTTTATCTTATTAAAAAAATAATTTACTTCTGAATCTTAACAACCAATCCAGCTGTGCCTAGTTGTATGGCAAACTGTTACTAAACTACAAACATGACAACAACAAACCCACAAAAAGTTGCAAGAGCAAGAATCCAATCTCCAACGTCCAACAGGAAGCAGAAGACGAGAGCGGGCAAGATAACGTGCCTCTGTTAACATAAAAATGCCTGCATGCATTTCAACCTGTATGAACATTTTGAAAGGACACAACAGAGCGAAACAAAAATGTCACCGGGGAGTGCTTCAAACAAGTGAGAATGTCAGAAGAGAGTTTGAACTCTGAGGTGTGTTTTTTTTTTTTTTTTTAAATCGCCGTCTTAAGACGGATTGAAGGACTTGGACTGAGGGCAGAGTTGGGGGGAGAAGTGACCTGACTGTCAATGATGCCAAAACTATTTAAAGTTTCACTGTCACACAGGCCCTGACACAGAAACCCATTTACCTCTTGGTCTTATCTCTCACCAGGAGAAGAGGGGGAGAAAAGGCATGTTTTTTTTTTTTTTTGTTTGGGGCAAAAATCAGAGTGGAGAGGTCCTAGATGAGGACAAACTTTGCAAACTTTTAGGACACGGTTCAGTTGACTCTGTATAGCTAACATTACCATGGCAACTAATAGAAAGAAAATCTGTTCCATAAAACATAGGTAACTTAAACCATTGTGAGCATGAAGACTAACATTTTGTTGGAGTCCTGTAAATAATCACACAGTGGAGTGAAAGTAAAGCACCTGGCCTTAAAAGAAAAGAGGAGGCAGAGAGTGACTCAACTGGTGGTCCAGCAGCTGCATCCCACCAGTGTGTCACAGCTGAGATGTGGCTGCATCCACACGCCACTGCTTTTAAAAGTGAGTGTGTGTGTGTGTGTGTGTGTATTGTTCACTGAACAAAGTGAAAACTCACCAGGATCCCTGCAAACTGCTTCTCCTCCATCCTTCAGGACCCTGGCGGCAAAGATCCTCTGCCTCTCCGCTGCGTTCTCACTCAGCCTGGAATGGACCCGTCCGAGTTGGGAGTTTTCTGAGGTGCCCGAGGTCCGCTCGAGTGCCTTCACCCCGTCAGGTCGGGCTCTCTGTCTCTGTCCCCCCCCCCTTCGTCTGTGTCGATTGCAAGTGTAGCTGGAGTGGCGTCGCTGCTTTGTGTTAATTCTGCCCTAATCCAGAAACTTTTCTAAGCTGTGAAAAGAACACGTGACAACAGAGAGGGGTGGAGGGAGGGATGGAGAGAGGTGGTGGGGGGGGGGTACTTTTTTTAGTTACTTGTCCCCTTGACTGTGGTCAAATCAATCTTTATACACGGTAATATTTTGACAAAGAAAAAAAAAAATCTTACAGTATGAACTTTTCATGCTTGGTAGATCAAAAGTTAGACAAATGGCTTCGACGAAATCAGTTAAAACAGGATGCAAAGACATTCAAAAGAACATGCAGTAAGATATTTGCATACTGTAGTCAAGCAGCTGCCACAACAAAGTGCCCTTTTGTGTGCAGAGATTAACTGTTAAGGAAATGTTCAGCCGGCACATTGCTGTATGACGGACAAACTGGGAAAAGAACACTGAGGTTGGATTTAAAGGAGGGTGACAGAAAATATTTATGTTTCGGTCAAACATTTTTCTAAATCTAATCTCATATTGGCAATTTTGTTTTCTTTTCCTTCCACAAGTCTATCCACTCTAAGGGTGACAACTTTTAATAATAATCAGTGCAGCTGCAAGTTCAAACTTAAAACTTTATATGCATTTTATTTCACTAATGATTATCAGATATTTCACTAAATTAACTCTGTGATGTCTTAAGACGAAAACTTTAAAACTACATGGAGAAGAGAATAATTTTGATGTTGAACTTTGGCTATATATATATATATATATATATATAAATAAAGGAGCCCACCTCAAGAAATGAAAAACGCTGCCAAACCCTATAACAGATTTAGAACAGAGAGAAGCAAAAATCCTCACATTTGACACTTTAAAACTGAAGAAAACCACTTTCATGTCAGCTTGATAAGTTGTCGGGTGAAGACTGTAAGTCAGTTTGTTTTCTAAAATGTCTTGCTTCAGTGATTCAATGAGCAAAAATAAAAAGCACCCCCGTTAACACAGAGAGATAAAAAAAAAGTCACCAAATATAGCCACCATTCAATGTTACACTCATAAAACCACATACATATGCAAACACTATGCTACAGGAGCCCACGGGGGACTCCAAAGTGCCCTGGGACGTGCATCATACACAGCACGCTGCACACTGATGAAAAGATGACAAAACAAAACTAGGTTAAAAACTCAACCTTACCATCCACGATGGGATCCTGGATGAGAGAGAAAAGGAGGCAACAAAAAGGCGGCTTCCACATTCACAGAGGGAGTCACGGTTCAGACTCCTGAGAAATTAACAGGAGCAAAAAGCTGAAAATATGAGATCAAAACACACAACTCTGGATCCATCCCACTGGGTAACTTTACTAATGCATGTATATGAGGAGCTGAGACAAGCCAATTAGGCAATCCTGGGAGGAGTGGAAACCCAAAGTTGCATCAAACTCACTCCTACCAGATGTATTTGTCAGTGCTTCCAGATCTTACACAGTACTTTGCAGAGCACAAGTTATATATGGGTTTTCAGCTTAACCTTAACATTTCCAGATAATGATAATTTTATGATTTTAAACTAAATAGCTGCCCCTTTTGGATTCAGTGACGTCATCACCAATAAAGCACCCAAAATAGGGTTCTAGGATCTTCAATGTGACAAACTTATTATTTTTCTTTAGTATACTTGATTTTAGATTGAAGGTTTATTGCTTTTAGCTTGTTTTTTTTAAATTTTGTCTACCATGTTGTTTTTGAATAACATAAAAATGTAAATGTTTCAATCAAATTTATAATAAACATCAATGAGCCTGTCAAAACACAAGAAAGGAAAAAAAAAAAAGAGGTGGATAATGTGAGCATTTTCAAAAATTCAACACCTTTTCCTCAGTAACGAGAACACAGGCAAAACACTCATACGTACGCCAACTTAACTCCAAAGATGAAACAAAGGAAACGGCTTCGGAACAAAATGTACTTCTAGTCTGAACACTTACTGTTCTTATCTGGTTGTCTTCATGGCCAGCGTAAAGTTAATTTTTATTTCCACTACACTTTTTAAAAGCCAATTTACAAAAGCACTTTACAGAAGACACAGAGGGTCCTAAAGCAGATTATTTAAACACAAAAAATACCTTGAAAAAAAAAAGGCTGGTATTCAGCTGTGATTTAGAGCACTCAAGAGAGCTTGGCATTCTGACTCCCAGAGGAAGAGGGTTCTATAGCGCGGCAGTCAGGACAGAAAGCGCACACTGCCCTCGCGTTTCAGTCCAAAGTGAAGAACGACCAGAAGGCCTTGATCAGGAGACCACAGGGGCCCAGAAGGAGTGTATGGGCCTGATTGTTTATGGTTTCCTAGACAAGATGAAACATTTAAAAGTGAATCCTGATTTTTTTTTCAATTAACTCAGTTTAGAGAGATTAAAAACTGGGGTGAACAAAACAGGGTTTTGGTGAGGAGTCTTTTAGCAGAAGTTTTCAATCAGCTGTAAAAAACGAAAGAGTGTTGGCTTAGACAGGAATCAAGAGCTGAAATAGACCAACCAACACCATATATTGTAATTTAGCTATATTTCTTTGGTAAAAAAAAAAATAACTGAACTGATCAACAGACTTAACATCATGACGCTTAAGTTTTTACCTGATAATTTTTCTTTAAACAGTTTAAAAAAAAACTATGGGACCAAAAATCCACACATCATTTTGGATTTTCTTTAACTAAATAATTATTAAAAGACATTCAGTAAGCTTAGCCAACAAGTTGTGAACAACAGTAAGATTTATGAGACCACCAAGCTATAAAGATGGGTAAATCTATGTATCATTAGCACAGCAACAATAAAACACAATTGCATTTCAGAATCAATGGGCTCATAGGGAGTATATAAAAAATAAAACCGGGCTTAGTACACACCCCTGAGGCACCCCGCAGGTCAGAGGAACCAAAGAAGCATCATCATCAATTATAACAGAAATCTTTTACTTAACTACACCAGAACCCATCTTTGTAATAAATCAGTGAGAATGGGGTGATTAACAGAGTCAAATGTAGCAGACAAATGGAAAAAGAACTAAAATGAAGCTTTCATCACAATCTAAACTTTCTAAATATTCTTTCTTATAGCCCCAAGAAAAGTGAAAGAACTGCAAGTATGAAGACGGTTAAAAGATGACTAGCTTTTCTGGCATTTTTAAATTCTGCTGCTCCATCACTGGAGCTGATAGTTAAGATGAAGACACAGCAAAAGACTCTTTAACAGGCAGAGACAGCAGCCTCCTGTCCTCACAGCTACACATCTGCTCTGTATTTACATACTGCACTCAGGCTGTGTGACAACTCATGTTTTCCTGCCTGACGTGTACAACACACTGGGCTAAAAAAAAAACCATCCATTATTGCAAGACATGTTTACAATATTGTTAGACTTGCAAAGCAGCTCTGTCTATTATTAATGGGTCAATGTGTGTCAGCTTGATTGGAACTCCACAGGTTCTGTTTTGTTGTGATAGACAGTCGTTTTCTCATACTGTATGCAGATTCAACTAAATACAACTGAGAAATTGTCACAGCACTCAAAAACAGCTTTAACTAAGCTTAGGCCTTTGTTTAAGCCCAACAAAATACTTGGGAATTGGGAAAAATATATATATATTTTTTTTTCATGTACACTTATCAAGATGTTTTATTTTGTGCAACAAAACACAAACTTGTCATTTACAGAACATCCTACCAGTATAAAAAACAAAATCAGGAGGATGGTTTTTGTATGAACGTCTCTGCCAAGACAGCTAAGGCTAAAAGGGAAGCAGCAAGATGAAACACAAAATTAAGTACAGAAATAAAAAAAAGCCCAAACTGATGACTCTCTGAGAGCAACAGCTGCTCCAACCAAAACGAGCAAAAACTAACCTGAGTAGGAATCAAGATCTTTTTTTTTTTTTGGAATGGTCCAAAAATGACACCAGAGGAAATAAAAAATAAAGATTATCAAGATCAAACACAGTTTAACCCTCTATTTGATACATAGCGTATTCTTCATTATGAATGCATCACAAATATAAACAACCATGTAACTGCTGAGGCTTTGGTTTGAACTAGGTCTGCACAATTATTTAAAAAAATGACCAATTTTGCAAAATTCATATGTGGAATGTCGATGTTGAAAAGGATATCAAAAAATTGCAGAACAAAACTGCACGTAAAAAATACAAATGGAGCAATCAGATGGACCCTACAGAGTGCTGTGAACATCGTGATGACAAAAAATGTGAGTTTATTGCAACTGATATTGTCATCTCAATATTCAACACAAACGCATATTTTCCTTTTCCTTTTCTGCAATCCTAGTTTGGACTTTACTTAAAGACAAGGAGAACAGAAGACAAACTGTCAGAGATACGCTAGAGTACAGCATGAAAAGCACTAGCAGGAGGAAGAAGATGGCAGATGACACCACGGCCACAAGCTGACAAAACTGAAATTCAGACATAACCACAGACTACAGAAAACTAAGACAAAGAGATGCCGGTGAACATATGCTGAACTATGCTGCACCAATGTCATGGATAAGAACAAAACCTAAAAAAAATATGCATAAAGGGAATGTTACACATACATTATATACATCACACGGCTTGACTTTTTACAAATACGCTTCATTTCTTTACTTTTTGATCAATGTCAAAAGAAATAAAATTCAAAAATTGTCAAGATACATGGCAAAAATGCTAAATAGTGTGACACTCCCATTACTGTGGACACATTTGAATAGCAGTGCTTTGAATAGTAAAAGACTTCAACATAATAAAGAAAGTAAGAGATAAAAATGTACATATAATCACCTAAAACAAAACAGAGTACATACTGTACATGATTTTAATGTGGCCTTACTCTGTTTACATGGTTTACAACAACTTGTAACACAAAGTTTGTGAAGAATTAGAATTGTGGGCTGTTTCAATTTGACTGTATCAATTATCATTTTCAAATTTAAAAGAGGAACTGATTTTAAAAAAAGGAAGGATGACCAGCCAAAGCCTGATGAAACAGTTCATGTAGCAATCAGGAGCTACAGAATGAGCCACACGGTGTCACTTCCCAGAGCTGGCAGTCCCTTTTAAACTGATGCTGCGGATAGTGAGCTCCTGCAGAGTCTCGCTCTGAACCAACAGACAGGAAAGTGCATCAGACTGAACTGAGATATCAGCAGAAATCAGTGTTTGCCACAACTTAGACAGTGTCAGGAAAGCTGCGTAAAATCCCTCCAACAAAAACACAGCAATTCTTTGCTTCTCAGCACAAAACCGCAAGACTAAATTTGGCAAAATACATAAAACGTAGGTTCGTAACATGGATAATAAAAACAAAAATGTAAAAAAACATCACTGTTTCCATTTCTCTTAGGCTCTTAATTTCAAATATTAGCAATAACATTAAAGATCAACCATGAGAAGTTCTGAATTTTGCATCTGCACATACACAAGACTAATTAAAATTTAAAACTTCTTTTTTTCCCAGGTCCACCCATCTACCAATTTGTAAATTGTACCTGGAGAAAATCCACACATATACAAGGAAATATAAACTCTGTGCAGAAAGGCAGACCTTCAGTACAGTACTAACCAAATTCTCTAAAATGAAACAAAAAGTCAATGACCTGCTGAGCAACATTAAACAAGAACTAAAAAAAAAAAGAAGTGAAAAGAAACCAAAAATTACAAATGACTAAAAGTACGGAACAAGGAAATCCCCTACACAAGTTCAAAACCAAAACCAAAAATAAAAAAACCCCCATAAAAACCCACATCCGAAATGAACAAATATGCAGCAAATATAAAGTGATCTCAAGTTTAGGCACCATCGACTCCTAGCATTTACACATCTAACGAGGGAGCTATCACAGGACACCTTTAAATATATCAGTTCACACTGCACTTGTGATCAGATCTTCAGTCACATAAACCAGCTGCGAAATGAAGCTTTTTTTTTTTTTTACTGACAAAAAGGAGAAGATTGCAGGTCACACAAATGAGCTTCATCTGATGCCTATAAAGGTCATTATTTCATATTTGGTTTGGCAAGGGAGCACTTCTGCTTAGACTAAAACAGCAGTCCAGAGTGCACAGCCATCAATAATGCTGAGCTGTACTTTTGTGCCCCCTAGTGGTTGAAGTATATTCTGCACCCTCATCAGGTTTGTCGTATTAACATCTTTTTCTCTCTTAAAATTGCAGGATTATAAATGTAATTTACAATGAAATAAAAACAGCCTACAAACTTTAGACAACAAGGACACAACAGGGGTATTGTATGATTTATGATACTTGTAAAGCCCATTTATTTTGCCCTTGTGCTATTAGTTTTTTGTTTTTTTTTCCCTCCCCAGCTTTGGCCATGTGTCACCCCTCCTCGTCCCACCTAATGCACTAATGCCACAGCATTTAGGAATTCCAGACAGCCAGACATGTCTGGACCAAAGCTCCACAAAAACAACACTCAAACGTCTGAGAGCCAGGCTGTGAAAACTGTCTGGTCTATGTCATGGGAACGCTCCACCAGAACATGCAGCAATCAGTCATGAAATCCTGACCACTGACTGGTTACGGTAAAAACAGTTATCTTGCTGTAATGACACCTAAGAGAGGAGGTGGTTGTAGGAACAGTAAATGAACACTTTGTCATTGACGTTAATGTGCTGGAAGCTAAAACAGAAATGAGGATGTCACTGATTTGATAGACAAAAAGCAGAGCCATAGGTACAAAGTTTTATTTGATGGTGGTGCCGATCTTTAGAAATCAGGCCTATTCAAGACTTGTTCGATTTTGGCACCTAAATGTAGCAGGTAATGTCTGCACATATTACAATCTACTGGTTTTGGAGAAAAACAACTATTACTCTGTTATTTGTCTGCCAAGCTGAAGTATTTTAAAATACATTATAAGAACAGTTTAATAGCTACCTGCAACATTTGCAATTAGGGTAGTTCTCATGGCAATAGGGCTGCATTCAATACCACCAATTAAATGGATCTAAAGTCCAAACACTCAGCTGAGTACACTGAGGTCACCCAGCTAACTCTGAAAGCTAACACACTTTTGAGGAAACTAAAGAAAAGAGACACGTTTCAGCAATAAGGCATCAAGGATTACAGAAGGAGTGGCTGAATGGGTTTTTCTGGGTGGAGAAAATAGGTTTTTGTCTCCTTTTGGAGCTGCTGAACTGACAGGGCTTTCCAAAGATGTATTTATCATCACCTGGCATAGTTGCTTTCCTTATTGATAATTAAAAAAAAAAAACTTGAGGAATAACATGAACACAGGTTTGTTTTTGTTTTTGTTGCTGCACTGTGATGCTACTTCAGTGCCAAACACATGATGGCATTGATGTTAGTCAGGGTGTCCCCGCCATCAAAAATGACCACGATGGCGTGTGAAAACAAGAGCTGGATCACAAAAGCAACTGGATAAGTTGGCTCAGTCTGAGGAATTACGCTTAAGGTGTTGACCTGACGTGAACCATTTCAGTCCAGTTGAGGACCGAAATGATTTTGTGGCATGTACAAAGACAACTGGTCTGACTGGTGGAAATTAAATTTCACAATTTCCAGAACTGATTGGTTAGTAGCCGACGCCGCAACAAATCTCCAGGGGTCCAGCGGAGCCCCTGCCTTGACGGATCAGAGCTAATCTGTAGACAAATGAGGGACCAGTTCATAATTAGGCAGGCTGTCATATTGCTGACCTGTACATTTGGTGGTGCTAGTAATTAGGCTGCAAATTCATAATTAGCAACTTAATAGCAAAGCTTTGTCAGGGCTTTAACAGCTTCTTGACATTTTGCTTTTCTTATTCTACATTGATATACATCTTCCCTAAGGATGTTAATCCAGTGTGTTTTTTTGTATTTTTATTTGTCTGTAGAAGCCAAATTATTTAAAGTATTTCATGTTTATCACATTAGCATAAATTCCACCCTCATTGCTAAAGTTTTTCTTTTTAACATGTGCAAGTGGCTGGATCAGGACTGCCGTAAATGAAAAGCTTCAGGTCCTTTCTGCACTGTCTGGGGCTAAGAATATACTGGGGCAGGAAGTGCCGGGACTGGGGCTACTGCCATTCGTGCGTGCGCAGTTTATGCTGACATACCCTAGTTTTCTTTTTAGTCGAGCAAGTTGCAACCAAATTTGATGTTGCAGCGATAAAAAGGAAACCCTCTCAACGCGTTCCTTTTTATGCCATTGTGGAGCGTTAACTTCATTTACATGTAAAAATGTCTCATTTTGTAGACCTTTGCAGACTTGTGAGCTTAGCTACTGCCGAAAAAGACAAACATTGATAACAAGTCATTTAAACGAGACCCATCAAACATTATATGATTTCTTTAGGCATTCATAACCACTGTTTCTTTTAGCTAAATATGCTATAGATCTTCTCAAAACCCCTCACTTGATGTTTTGTGACCCCAAGCGGGATCCTGATCCCTACTTAGTAGATGATAACTTTTGAGTAGGTGAAACAATTTGGACTTTCTGTTGGCATGCCTAAATAAAACCAGGCAAACTTTTTTTACTCTAAAAATTACATCCTGATGTTCATTAAACAGTCAAATAACTAACAGCTCTTGAATATGGCTCTTAAATAAATCAAAGGGCCAGTCCCACTTTATTGCTCCTATTAAGTGAGATTGTGTGGCTGTTTACCTTACAGAAACCTAAGCACTTCAGAAGTCAGTCACCTAGTATGACAGGAAGCGTTTGACAAGAAAGGAAGTGTCTGTTTACCATTAGGCCCCTCCCCTTATTCTAAAGCCCCCCCATCACTTTCTTTCACCTTTCCCTTTAGAGGGGTAATAATTAGGGCGAAGTTCACCAACTAGTGCCACGTGTTAAACCCCCCTTTAAACGGCATGTGCTGAACACCCCACAATTACTAAAATACCACTCTGCTATCACCTGGACCACCACCACCGCCGGTCCAGGTAATAGCCGGTGACTTTAGTTTGTTTCTGAGCTAACAGAGCAGAAAAGTTGGGAGCTGAAACGCAACGTACCGCTTCCGTCTTCCTCGTGGAGCGGGTGCCCGTCGGCTCTTCTTTCACGCCAACAACGCCTGAAAGTTGCATCACCTCGGTCTTCAAAAATTCCCCCTACACACAGAGACAGACACACCTCCCACCTCACTGCTTCACGGTCACTGCCAGGCCAGCAACCCCCTCCGTCCCTCCCCTTTTCGTCTACCCTGAACCACCAGGCCGTCTGTGAGGTGGTGGTGGAGGGCAGCAACATGTGAGGGCTCCCTCTCCGTCTGACGACACCCGGCTTCCCCGGAGCATCACAAACCCGCCGCTTCTCGCGTAACCTTCCCCACCCAAAAAATAATTAAATAATAACTTGCTCAGTTACCCTAAATAACCCCGCAAACGCTTCCAACACTACCAAAACAAAAAAAACAAACAAAAAAAAAAAAACTAAACTTGACGTTCACTAATTACGCTCCCCGGTCACGTGGTGCGTCGGCAGCCTCCTCTATTATGGAGGCTGTTTTTGGTTGGGAGGCTGCACGTGCTCCCTCGTGTAGCGGGATGAATGGCATGTGTTACACGTTCTTTTGTCGCGAGCCCCACCTCTCCTCTCCTCTTCCTCCCCGTTCGTTACACCTCACTCCCCGTGCCGTCAGTGAGCCTTGAAATGGGACTGACTGCTGCTTTGTTTCTTTTTTTTGTTTTGTATTTATTTTTTATTTTTTTGTGGCGGCCGCGTGAATTAAATGCCCTCCGATGCAGAGGGGACGAGCCACAAAGCGATGCTCCAGACAGACAGGTGTGGTAGCCTGGCGCAGTACGAGCCGCGGGGTGACGTGAGGACATCAATTAGCCAGTAAATACAAAGTGGGAGTGTAAAGAATGACGAATGAATGGTGGAAGTTAGGTGTTTTGTTTTTTCTATCTTTCTTTTTTGGGCATGCAGATGGGGGACTTTACCTTGTGTCAGGAGCGATCAGGTTGGAGGGCTGAGCGCAGAGGCGGAGACAAGCCTGCTGGTGAGATGGAGAGAGGGGTTGGGTTTTTTTTTTTTTTTTTTTTTTNGGGGGGGTCAGAGGAGGAGGGGGGGGGAAGGTAAATAGGTCCACCCCCTCAGTGCGAATACGTCTGTAAATTACCTGGAATTATCAGGAGCGGAACCGCAACGACGTGGAGATTTCTGTAGCTGAGCTGCCGATTCAGGCGAGCAGGACGACTTCCAAAACGGGAGCAAACGCTTAGTTCTGTAACCCAAAAAAACAAACAAACAAAAAAAAAAAACCACTAACATGTCAAAATCAGAACACGGCCTCATTTGAATCTAAGAAGAGAAAATTGATAAAGTGGGCATTTAACAAAATCAAAGCAGCCACAAGCTTAGTGTTGCTCGAGATTAGCCTTAACTAGGTAAAATTAAACAGACAGACAGGTACACGACTTTCTAGAATAAATAAGTTAAACTTAAAATCTTCTGTGAAGAAATTCTAAAAATGATAAAATTAAAGAAGTGTGCATGCACACATATATGTGTATATATGTAGGCTATATATGCCAACATCACTTCTTTACATATATAATTATAAAATTTTAACACTTCAAAGCACCCACCAGTGTTTGAACCTGCAGCAGACAGAGGTTGTAGAAAGCCACCGAATTAGATAAAGATTGGAGCACATATAGATAGTTACAGACACAGAATATGGGCCTACCACGTTGCAGGAAATGTCCCGTTGTATGTCTGGTCTGTCTGCTTCAAGCTGCTGACTGATAATTTACCCAAGTGAGACTCAGTTGTAGGTGGCACAGTGGAGTAGTGGTTAGAGCTGTCGCCTCGGCCTTTCTGGGTGGAGTTTGCATGTTCTCCCTGTGCTCATTACTCCAGGTACTCCGATTTCCTCCCACAGACCAAAAACGTGCATGTTTGGTTAATTGGTGACTGTTAAATTGTCCCTAGGTGTGAATGAGAGTGTGAATGGTTGTTTGTCTCATTTGTCTCTATGTGGCCCTGCGATGGACTTGCGACCTGTCCAGGGTGTCCCCCGCCTCTCGCACAGTGACTGCTGGGGATAGGCACCAGCTCCCTGCAACCCAGAATGGAGAAGCGGGTAAAGAAAATGGATGGATGGATGGATGGATGGATGGATGGAGACTCAGTTGGAGCTGCCCTGCAGTCCTGATCACAGCCGACAGGAGACGTGTTAAATCTACTGACCTTGTCCTGCCCTGTAACTGCAAATAAGTCCAAAACAGAGAATGAATCACGCAAAAGGCGTTTTAAAATTGACAAAATAGTTGAAAACCACACAGAACAAAACAACACGCAGCAAGCCCAGGAATTAAGTAATTCACATTGTTTATTAGGAGCAACCACTACTGCCCTTATATTAACACAACTTGCCTCATATGAAGCTGTTCAGTGACAGAAATTAGACCAAGGAGGACATCTAGTGGAGAAACTGAGTAATTACAAAAAGCAACAAATTTGTTTGAATGATACAGGTGCTGGTCATAAAATTAGAATATCATGAAAAAGTAGATTGATTTCAGTAATTCCATTTAAAAAGTGAAACTTGTGTATTATATTCAAACATTACATACAAACTCATATATTTCAAATGTTTATTTCGTTTAATTTTGATGATTACAAATGACAACAAATGAAAATCTCAAATTCATCATATCAGAAAATTAGAAT
>NC_051449.1:17300930-17336445 GCF_001649575.2 Kryptolebias marmoratus | reverse complement strand
TCTTCAGTAATATTCTAATTTTCTGATATGATGAATTTGAGATTTTCATTTGTTGTCATTTGTAATCATCAAAATTAAACAAAATAAACATTTGAAATATGAGTTTGTATGTAATGTATGAATATAATATACAAGTTTCACTTTTTAAATGGAATTACTGAAATCAATCTACTTTTTCATGATATTCTAATTTTATGACCAGCACCTGTAGATGCTCTGCGTTTCCCCACAAGAAACATTTACATTAGATTAAAAATAAGACACTATTTTTTTTAAATGACTAATTTTCATCCCTAATGTAGCGCATGTTACTGTAACATCCTTATCTGAGTGGATATATTGGCTTTACAGATGAATAAAATATATTATTATATCTTAATATTGTTTAAGTCAGATTTAGCATTTTATTTGTAAATGAAACAGATTTAGCAAATAAGTCTTCAAGGAAAGCTGTAAATTATTAGCGTCAGTGATTACAAACCTCTATCGCCTGATGCAATTGTCAAATTGAACAACAGGGGGCAGTATTGCATAAGAAGAAGGCGAGCACAAAGAGACCTGATGGTAACACGAGTTGCCTGTTTCAGTAGCTTGTAACCTTAAATATTACCAGTTTAGGTATTTAAACTCTGTCTAATGAGGGCATATAAGTACAAAACAAACAGCTGTAACAACTATGATGTTATTTTTATCCATTTATTATTATTGTGTTTATTTTTTTGCAATAGTTACAATAAAAATATTCCATTGGCATTTCTTAACTTTTAATATCATTTCTAGAGATCATCTAGGGACCCTCACATTTTGTGACCCACCGTTCGATCCCGAAGCCAATGCTGGTAAACACTGCATCATCCTGTCATAACATCACCAAGTAACTTCCTGGTATTTAGAGGTCATGTAAAACCAAATAAACCTAACTACATCTCATGTAAAGTGTGGGTTCGCTTGTCCCAGACTTACAAACGATGCTTATTTTGTTTACTGGACATGCTCTGAAGTAATAAAACCATGTAAATATGTTATCAAAATAGAATGCAGAATTACCAATTAGATTGTAGATGATTGATAACATGGTAGTCCTGAAATAAATTATTAGATGTAGAGGTCTAAACTTAAATATGGAAGAAAGTATACAAAAACCAAAGTTCATGTATATGCAAGTGGGCAAGAAGACGACAATAAGAGCAAATAAATTGAAAAAGTACTTTTATTTTTTAGATTTTTTAGCCCTTGAGTACACACACACACACACACACACATATATATATATGTGTGTGTGTGTGTGTGTGTGTGTGTGTGTGACAATGAGACAATTGCGTTCCATCAGAAATATACATGTAAGTTTACAATTCATCTTCAAGTAAAGCAGTTTAACCCTCAGTAACAGTGGATTCTTCATTCTGAAAAACATTCTCTCCAAAACAACTAAAGTCATGTTTCTGTCTAAACAATGAGCTGTAAATATATAAAGTGGTATTTGAAGTACGGTACTAATTCTGTGCATAAATAAAAAATATATATATATATAGTTTTAGTACCTGAATTTGTTGGCATTTCTTAAGCAAAACCTTCACAAATAACACGACTGAGCTGCAGGCTGATCCCACAATGCATAGCAAACCTATGGCATCTGTTGTGTGTTCTGTACATACAAAGTGAAGAGAGGGGGAAAAGAAAACATGTCGATTCAACCCTGACCTGATCTGAGTACAGTCTTTGAAATAAAATATATATATAAAAAAAGTAAAAATGAGAGAAATACGCTTATGTACAGAATTCTGGGTCCTGCCCACAACGAGCAAACAAGCAGTCCTGTCAAGGCACTCACCAATAATCAATAACTTACTCAAAAGACAGGATGAGAAATGTCTTAAATACTACTATAACTTAGCCAGTGTGTTCCGTTTTTCTTTTCACAAATATGTACAAAAACACCATCAGAGGCACTTGACTTGGTAGAAAATGAGGCACTTTTTAAAAAAATCAGCACTGTTTCCCAAAAAATATTATTATATTGCTGTTCAAATTTCACTCTCATTGCATATACTGCTACCCCCCACACATACAACAGTCCAGCAGGGGGGGTGACTCCTTTGGAGACGCTGTCAGTGATCCCCTGATGGGTGGATGAAGTGTCCATGAGCTGAGAGAGGGGTGGGGGGCCTACATGTGCCTCTTCATGTGCAGAGCCAGGTGGTCCGAGCGGGAGAAGGCGCGCTCGCACAGGTGGCACTGGAAAGGCCTGTGTCCGGTGTGCTTTCTGAAGTGGCGCGTGAGCTCGTCGGACCGGGCAAACTTCCAGCCGCAGCCTTCCCAGTTGCAGTGGTACGGCTTCTCGCCTAAGGAGCAACACACAACAAAAGGGGTTAGAAGAAAAACAAAACAAAAAATCTGGACAACATCGGAGCAGGACAGCGCAGGCTGAAAAGGAGACGCGCGTTAATCTCACCTGTGTGCGTCCTCATGTGGGCTTTGAGATGGGAGCTCTTGGTGTAGGTTTTCCCGCAGCCGGGGAACTCGCAGTTGTGCGTGGCGGCGCGTTTTCGGGTCCACGACTTGCGGCCTCGCTTCTGCTTGATGCACCCCACCTCGTCGTGCGCGTAAAACTCAAGCAGCGGCGAGGAGGGAGGTGTGAGCATCATGCCCTGCAGAGAAGCGGGATGCTGCTGCTGCTGCTGGATCTGCTCTCTGTGCATGCTGTACTGTCCTGGAAACTGCGCGTACTGAGCGTGATATGGCGCGCTCAGGTACTGGTTTGGCAGATGGGGCTGACTGAGGTGATGCTGACTGTGAAGATGATGGGGGCTCATGCTCGAGTTCATCTGCGCCAGACCGCAGCCTGTGCGGCCCTGGTGGATCGGGTGCGCGCCGAAACCCGGCAGCGCACCTGGAACTGCACCCTGCTGGTGCGTAAAAGCCGGCGGGTGCACGGAGCGCATCTGCTCCACGAAGTTCCCGGCCGCCATCATGCACGACTGGACCCCGGGCTCGGCTTTCACTTTGTATCCGAGCGTGGGGGGAGATGCGGCAGATGGAACCGAGAGTGGATTCAGAGCCCGCAGCTCTGTGTACTCACAGCCGTCCCTCATCTTGGCCGCCCTCTCCGGCGAGCTCTCCTCTGGGTAACCCATCTCGGGCGCGAGGAGCTCCGCCATCAGGCTGCGCACCGGGGGGGACTCGGTGAAGCCATGGTAGCTCTGCGCGGCCAGGTGAGCAGCAGCAGCAGCTGAGGGGTGATCGGTGGAGTCTGGAACAGAGGCACCGCTGCAGCTCTCCGGAGACTCCGGGAGGGAGTAGGCGCTCTGCTGCTGCTGGTGCGGGGGAGAGGACGCCTCCGTGCTGTCGTTGCTGCCCGCCACGTCAGCTCCGATGGTGTTCGACAGAATGAACTCGAGGTCCAGAAACTTCCCCAGCTCGTCCTCCTCTTTGGGGGGCAAAGACGGAGACTGAACGATGCTGAACTCCACCTCAATGCGCGAGCTGTCCGCGCCACCTGTTGCGCTGCTCCGCGCGCACTCCTCCATGTTGCAAAGCTGCACACGCAGGAGAACAGATGTTAGAGAAACAGATAAGCTTCAAAATCAAGAATAACAAATATCTGAACAACAACAACATAAAAAAGTATTTTACTTACAATATTCATCGTTTTTACACACGGGAACGACGCCATTGCAGGCATCAGTGCTTCAGCCACAGCCATGACACCCACTTTACTAACCTGCGCCTTTATATCAAAGAAAGTTTCGATTTAAAACTCCAAACTGGGACAGAAGCTGCTCTCTGTGTCCATAGAGAGCTGCTCCGGTCGTGCGCACGGCTCAGGAGTGTTTCCAAGATTCAGGATGTGAGTACCTAGGCTGCTGACGCTGAAGCTTTTATGGCTACATTTTTCTCCTGCTGGGGGAGGAGGGTTAAGGGGGCGTGGCGCACGCAGGCTGCCCCCCTCCCCCTCCAAACACGCACGTGCAGTGAGCACATACAGTACATATCCGCTACCTGCCTTTGTTTTCTCCAGGATTCCTTCAGCAGGTGAGATGCAGTCAAAATGAATCCACCAAATGAATTATGATGTTTCTTTTTTTCTCTTTCTAATTTATCATTGTTTGCCTGCAGAGCTCGAAAGCAATATACATTTATTGAGGCTTTATGAACTTCAGTGGACAAATCACTCAAGTTCTGCTTGAACAGACAGAATACTTAACAATTAAAATATCCCCTCCCCCACATTCACAGTTCAGCCGAATTGAACAGTTTTAACAGCCCCGATCAGTTTCGTCCCAGCCACTTCACGTCATTAAATCGTCCTGAATTCATCCCTGCATGTCCATCACAAACGTGTGAAGTGGGGAATCCTCAGTACTGCCTCCCCCCAGACAACCTGTTAATCCTGCAGTAAACAAAGACTGACCCACAGGTTTCATGAGACCCCCCTCCCCCAACCTCCCTACATGGTGAAGACTTTATTAAAAACTTCTTTTTCAGCTTTTCTTTTAAATTTAGTTTTATGCTCCCTTGTTGTTTTAGACACATTTACTTTTTTTAAAAAAAATCCCTTCAATTTTAAGAATTATATGAACACAGACTAAAATTATGAAGGGCAGGTAATCATGAAATCGCCTTTGTTTGTCTGCCTGTTAGCAAAATATCTTATGAACCACTAGACAAATTTTATTGAAACCGTCAGAAAGTAACCGTTGTGTGTACGTCTACAACTGATTAACCTTTGGAGTCAACCGAATTCAGGCTGGCCACCACATAACCAACCTCGGTAAGCATAAAAATGGCTGTAATTCGGTCGATTTTTCAGCTACTGAGATCAAATTTGGTGTGGTAGTAGCTGAGACTGATCCTCAACACATATTCCAAGCACTAAGAAGTTGCCTGAAATTGTTATTTAAAACCTTACAAGGTGACAGGTGATACCTGAGGAATGCTACATTCAGTTTTTAATTTTTTTTCCCCCTGAAGATCATTCTTTGTCCACATATTTATGTCAGAAATAATCTTTGACATTAAATTTGGCAAAGAAATGCTAAGGCCAGTTTTAGAACAAAAAAAACCCTAAAACTTTTTAAACTTGATTAAAAGGCTGTATATTTTAATTTTCCTCAAGAGTCGTTGCTAAAAACCTGGTTTTCATTATTTTATTTCAAGTAGTTTTATTTTTGTACAAGGATGTTGAGGGCCACTTCTGGCCCCTGGACCGTATTTTGCCTCCGCTTATTTTAAACACATTTCTTTACGAACAACAATTTATCAAATTTTGGATTTGTATGAATCATATTGTTTTATCTTAAGATAACACGTAGCTTCATTGGCAAACTTTTTTTTTAATTCTCATTGATTAGGTTTTACATTTACACCAATTTTAGATATTCTTATTTTACACAAATAAAAAGGCTGCTCATGTCATAAAATGGCAATATATCAATACAAGATTTTTCAAGCTTAAGTTGTTTTATTTAAAATAAAAGAACTTTTAAATGTAAAATGATTACAGATTAAGATTTCACTGTCTCATTAGACTCCATTTATGTAGTTTGATTTTGGCAAACGGAGCCAAGCAACCTCCAGCAAACCTTCCTCGGGCTCCTTCCCCCTGCGCTCATGCTGATCGTGTGTAACGTGGCGTCCTGAAGCCCTCTGCTTTTATACGCCGTTATTTTTGACCCGCCGTGCTTACGTAAAACAGATTCCAGTACAGCCTACGAGCCAAATGGGAAATGGACCCTGCTTCCTGAGGAAAAACTTCACACTCGCTTCCTGTACTTTCACTCCGCGGTCACCTTCGGACAAGCTGGAGGATACATATGGGCTCTTGGCCTTTTGCCCGAACACAAACTGTACTCAAAAGCAGATACTTTGTGTTCATCGCAGGATCCACGATCATGTCCCTGGCACTGATGATCTGAATGAAGTATTCCTACGCACAAAAAAAAAAGCAAAAACAAAAAGACAATAACGTCCAAGTTAGGAAATAGTAAAAAGTTAACTTCACTTACCTCTCGTGTTACTGTAGCTGCAACAGAGACAACTATCATCCATCTTGTCTTTATCAAACTCAGCTCATGTAAAAAAACAACTAGCCAAGAATAAAGGCACGCACACACACACACACACACACACACACACACACACACACACACACACACATACACACACAAATCAGGATCAGGTTTCTCCTTTGTGACTCTTTCCTTAAAAAAAGCAGGAAGTCTTCCATCTAAAGTGTTTTCAAACACAATTAGTTGAGATTAGAGTCAAGCAGACAGACAGACAGACAGAGAGAACCATGAAATGGTAACTTGCAAACACAAAAAGCTCTTTCATCCTTGTTGTTTCCAAAGCTTTTACTTATCTTTCTTGAAAATTACACAGCCTAGCTTTCATATGATACTTTGATTTGACCATTTAACACAAAATAAAAACCCAACAACCTTTCATTCTTCTTTATCCTGGATAAGTGTTGTGTGCTTGCACTCAAGCTACAAGCAGACTAATAGATACATTTTTTTAAACAGCTCTTAGATTTAATATAAAATTTAATTTACATTCAAAAAATGAACCTGTTTAATAAATAAAAATGTGTAAAAGAAATATACGCACAACTTTATGACTTTATTTCAAGATGAAGCATTAATGTTGTAATTTAATACATCTGGTCTTGGTTAACAAAAGTTTTTAGGGTGGTCTTTTCTTTTGTTATTAGACCTGAGTCCGATTTATTGTAATTGGGTGGGTCTTAATCTCTGTCCTCAATAGATATTTAAAAGTATTGTCAAATTTGTTTAAAGTGACACTATATAGGACCTTTCAGTTCAGCAAAATCATGTTCCGTCAACAAGGATTTTCTTTTTGAGTCCTTTGAATGAAGAAAATAAACAAAACTGAAAAATATATTGGCTTATTTGACAAGTAATTTACAATTTGTTCAACCGACCCAGCTAAAAAACAGCAGTAGGAAATAAATTAAGTCAGTCTTAAGTTACTGTTTATACATTGCAAAAAAAAAATTAACTAAGTTAACTAATTAACTAAGAAGAAAAATTAATTATCATTGCTTAAAATATCCTCAGAAACATAGCGTCGTCTCTAGAAATGTCCCCATCCACACGGAAACACAGAAAATGGTCTGAAATGCTGCGGTAACATGCCAGGCTCACATGTGGCGCTGCCATGAAACTACACCAAAAACAGGAAATAAAGACGTGGAGAATGCTGGGGCTTGAAATGTAAACACCAGGAAAGGAGGAAGCTTTCTTGTTTTCTAAAGGGTTGTTTTGATTGTCTGCACAGAAATGGCACGGGTGGCCTTCAGAGGCTTTATTTTATTTTTTCCCCACTCTGGAACCATTTTCTTGTCCATCTGAATGCATAACTAAAACAATAAAAAAAACTATTTGCATAATCACGAAAAGCCTTCTCATGTGGACGGCCCGTTAATCTCCATGTGCTCATGTTATGCAAACATATTCCTACTTAAATCAACCATGAGCCTTGGTTGTATTTTTTTTGAGTGTAGCTAAAAACAATGTAAACAGTTACCTAAATCTACAGTTTGAATGGA
The DNA here is from genome assembly GCF_001649575.2 of Kryptolebias marmoratus. Taxonomy (NCBI): domain Eukaryota; kingdom Metazoa; phylum Chordata; class Actinopteri; order Cyprinodontiformes; family Rivulidae; genus Kryptolebias; species Kryptolebias marmoratus. The sequence continues at coordinate 17,328,875 of NC_051449.1, read as the reverse complement.
TAAAAGTAACTTAATGGTTAAACATTTGGCCCCAGAGTCACCAATTACTGCTTGTTGTAGACAGTAGCTACAATTAAGAACTAACCATAATAGAAAATAAGTTTAATGATTTGCAAACTGATAAGTGAAACTGGGAAAACTGAAACTGTTGCTCCAAAAACTTAGATAAAAGTAATGTGAAACAGTTGGGGAAGGCAGCTTAGTGATAAAATATTAAAAAGGTAAAACACATTAAACTCAGTGGAACCATAATTGTAATATACCTTTAATGTTGATGTCAGATAATGACCAGTTTATACTTGTAAGTGTGTTAATGGGTTGTAGTTTGGTTTAACTTTAGCTCTGAGGAAAAAACGTGGAAATTTGTATTGTTGCCGTCTAGTATCATACAGCAACTTTTTAGGAATTCAGTCTGTAACAAACTTCCTTCTGCTGTGCAAACGTTGCTTTCTATCATTTACACACACATATATGCTCATTGTTTTTCCTTTTGTTGCTTTTCTTTCTCCCCTGTGTTCCTGTTTAAACATTAGCTGTGCTCAGAACCAGGAACGAGTTGTTTAGTGAAATACGGGGACACACACAGACAAACACAAACACCAGCAGCAATTATTCTCCATCACTCGCAAAGAGAGGGGAAACCCAGTTGTTATCTTGGATAAATATGCTGCCGTGCATGACATGAAAAAGCAACAAAGTGATTAGGGAGGGGAGGGTGGGGGGGGAGAGGGGTTGAGCCACGACAGAGAGGAGACGGACTAGTTACCTTCCAGAAGGATATCAACAGGAGGCGGGGAGGAGAGGAAACAGGAACAGACCAAGGAGAATCATGGGAAAGAAGAACGGCAGCCCTGTAATCTTTAATTCGGTCTTTTCTGAGGCTAGACCTCAACGTCTGCTGGGTTAAACGTGGCGTGGAAAGCTCCTTAACTCTGATTACACTGGACTAGATTTCACTGCGGTGCTATAAAGTGAGACTACATTCTACATTCCATATACACAACAAACAAATTATGATTTAAGAAAGGCTATAAAGCAGTACAGAGTCATTACAGGTTTTGAGAGAATGTTCAAAACAGATTCCAGATTATGAGGGGGGAACTCAACAAATTAAAATCCCAGGGTAACCATTTTTTTAAAGCTTTTTGCCCAGATATAACATTTAGTCATCAATGGTGTAACAGGACTGACTCCTGCTCACTGTGGCTAAATGCCTCATTAGCATTCAACACTAATGTGGTCGTTAGCAGCTGTTAGATTAACGAGATCAAGTCTTCACACTTGTTTGATTAGGATCAGAAATAATTAGGAGCTTGGATTGTTCTGATGACCTACTGAGAGTGAAAATGTTACTATTTGTATCATTCCTATTATAATTCTAATCATTAATCTTGGCACTTTTAATTACAGAGGCAGTCTTGGGTCATTTTTTATGTATAAACTTAGCAGAAGAAGTAAGACAATTTGCGTTTGGTTGATTATTTCTTTGTTGTAACAACACTTCTTGCCAATACGTTATATTCCATTGGAAAGCCTCTTTGTTTCCACCTAAATGGGGCCACATTTCTTAGGGAATTGCTTTTGTGGGTGGAGCAACAGAGTTGAGTATGTTGATTGCCACCATAAAGAAAAAATCTTGCCAAATCTTCTCAGTTTCAGGATCAGGTTTAGTTTGATTCACTCATTCATTTTAAGTGTATAAGATTTAGGAGTGAGAGTTAAACCAGCAGTCAGCAGCAGAGAGATAGGGTATCCTGGACAGGTCGCAGGTCCATCACCGGGGTTTCATTGAATTGCTTGAATAAAATCACCTGTATACAAAGGGCCTGTCTACACTACTCTGGATATTTTTAAAAACTGAGATTTTTCCACTGTGTTTTTATTTCCTGTTCACACAAAGCAGTTCCTGGGGGTAAAAACTAGTCATTTTCAAAATGCTGTCATAATGGAAGCTCTTGAAAACCCCCAAATCTGGTAGTTCTGCACATGAGAAGCGAAATGTCTTCAGCTACAGAATAGAAGTCCAGTTGTTTTTGTTCTTAACATTTTTTATTTTTGGATTTACCATGTCCTGGATGACTGAGAATCTACACCAGCATATGTCTATGAACTGAGCCCCATGCCTACATTTCTGTAAAGAAAGTTTCACAGACGTAAATCTTTCAAACTGCCTTCGATTACTCCATTCGTACTTCAGTTTGAGCAATTCAACTTCAGTTTCTGATGGCACAAGTATCTGTCCATACTCATGCTCGTCGTCCCTTTGTGTCCTAGGAACACAAAACAATTTATCCGACTCACATTATCTGGATCCCATTACTGTCACACTTTGATCATGTGCTGAATTGGTTAAAATACATAAATTGAGAAAAATATATAATTTTAAGCCTGAAAATGTACAACTTTATGAATAAATTCTTGACTCTAACCCACACTCTTAAATAAGCTTCATTTAGTTCACTAGTGTTCAAAGAAGCTCTGGATCTGAATGACAAAATTACCAATTTAAAGGCAAAGCGTTGTCATTCAAATTGATCTTTATTCACTTTAGACCGATTCTTTATTCAGAACCGGTCTCACTTCTTTCTGTCTCAGTTTCAGCTCCATGGCTCTGTGCTGGTCTGTACCAGCTGAGAGGCTGTACCCTCTGGCTGACCTGTTCCACCTGTTATGTGTGTTTCCATATGTTTGTCAGGGTAGTGTGCTTTTACACAACAATGTGCAAAACAATTGATATGTCATGACACATCTTTATTTTTGACATACTGGGCCACAATCTGAGTCACAGAGATGCCTAAATGTTGTGCAAATTTGTAGAAGTACCAAAAAAGGCAAAAAACAAGAGATCAGACAAGTCGTCCCAAAGTGCAGAAAATGGGTTCAAGTAACTGCAACAAGAAAGGTGAGCTGTGAGAGGATGATGTAAACAGGGTAACACAATAATAAAATCATCCTTCGCAAGCGTAAAGTTTTGAAGAGTGTCAAAATCTGTAACAAGCAAAATTATGTTGGAAGGCATGTTGGAATGCTGAAAAATTTGATGCAACTGTTCACATAAAAATAATTGGCAACAACTAATAACTAATATAATTATTCAGGGTCACCCCATCTGGAAAGGGAGTCTTTCAACGACCACCCCTTTTGAATTAAAGTGACAGTTCAGATGTGAACTTAGCTCATCAGATGACTGATGAGCTAACAGCAAGTCTGAGCAGGACCACGACCAAAGTGGATTGCTGCCGTCTCAAAATAACTCAATTTTTAAAACTTTTTCAACAGTTCATGCAAACACTATTTTCTTTTCTTTTTTTAAAAAAAAAAACCCAAAACAAACACACCATGGATTTTGCAGAAATCAATTCTTTACATAGAATTTGATGGTTATTTGCAAGCGCCAATAGCAGAAGCGGCTAGCTGTGGCACTTTTTGTGGAGCCCAGTAAAAAAAGGATATTCCTGCCAAATTCACCACAGGACGCAAAACTAGCATAAAACGCAATGCCAGCAGAAATTCACTTTGGTCTCGCCACAGCTTGAACTAGCCATTAGCTCATCAATCTGGACAGAAGTAAACTCTATTTTTACCAAATGGAGGGCGTTTGAAGAGCGATCCACACCAGGTAAGGTATTAATGGGTCATAACCTTGCCACAGAATCCCATTTCAAAAGACAGAAACTATTGCTTTAGGAAACACATTAAAATCTAGAGGTAAGGAGACTGCTAATAAGTAGGACTCACCCTTATTGTTGACTTGTTTGGTCTTATTTTGAAATTATTCTACAAACACATACAGAACTCTGAGATGGCATTTTTGATGTTTCTATATATCAGTTTAACATGGCTGACATGATGTTTAATCATTTCTTTTATGGACAGTTGGCCTTCCAACTTTTACTCATTCTATAAATAGCCACTAATTGCTGCCTCCCTATACAGGTTAGTGAGGTCGAAAACATTGTGTGCAAAACAGATACACTAGTATACAGTTTCTATGGCATCATATGATCTGCTAAGGAGCAATCTTTATGCTCCTGGGCAATAAATGATAGCTGCTCATCTATTTTGCTTGCTCCACTTAGCTCGTCTTTCAGCGGTTAAGCTATGTTCTTCTCCTGATACTTTAGCTTTCTGCACGACAAAGGGGCAAAATCATATCTATTGTTGTGGTTTTGTATGAGGCACAAGGAAAACACATGATGCACGATATGTTGGTTGTCCTTTAACTTATACTGGTCCTCATTAGCGCTTCAAGTTACACACACCTGTCTTGTTTTTCTAGTGTTTTTGCACCCGTTTTATTTCTGAGACCAAAATAAAGTCAATGCGAGACCCAACATCTGAGTACGTGTTTTGTTGGGACAGTACAACGCCAGTTACATAAATCATCTCGCAGTGAGAAGCTTCTCATGTCACTGACATTGATTCATCCAGCCCATTCAGCTCTAACAAAGTCATAATTACAGCGATAAAGGGAAAATCAAATATCTGTGATGGATGTCAAATGACGTGGTGCTTTCCAAAGTACCTCGTGTCTTTGCCTTCTGTCACGGGCCATGGAGAAACTGAAGACAGCCAGTGCACAATGTGGGTGAGTGAAAGGCCAAAGGGTGATGTATTGTGCGCAGCACCGTGTATTCAGTGTCAGTGTGCCGGAATGGTGACGTTCCCAGATGGGGCCACCCATGCCGACCATAAATCTGTGAGGAAAGAGTTTTGTCTCTGCAGGTTTTATGTAGTTTTTTTTTGTACTGCTCTGTTTTGCAGGGGTTTGATAAAACATGAACAGTAATTGGTTGTTACAGATTAAACAAGTAATGTGCACCACTTTGACACCTTTATTGCTGAAATTTCTACACAGTAACTAGAAATACTGGCCTAAACTTTGACGTAGAATTCCCGCTGACACTCACTAGGAAGTGTCACCTGCTTCAAGCACCCACACAAAGTTTGGGCTTGGTTAAAAACATCATAAAGAGTCAAAACCTAGCATTCCTTATAGGAATGCATTTTGCCTCACCCCTTTGGGTTTTAAACCATGATCGTCTTAAGATGACAGTTATAGCCATTTTAGTCAAACCTTGTGGAAGACATTCTGTTCATTCACATGCAATATTGTGAGATCTCACGAGATGTGTTAGTGCTCAGAATATGTGTTGAGGATAACTCTCAGCTGCTACCACACTAAATTGTAGCTCATTTCCTGTAAATTAGGCTAAGTTATTCCCAATTTTGCATTTGATAAGCTTGCTTTGCTGTGGTGACCCCCTTGAATAGGTTTGACTCCAAAAGTCAGACAACCATTGCACATCGAGTTGACCCCAAAGTTTGACCAGTTGTAGATGTACAACCAATGATTACCTTCTAAATGTTTCATTAAAATCCATGCAGTGGCTCATGAGATATTTTACCTACAGTACAGACAAACAAACATTCACACACAGGGACAAAAACATAAACAATTTTGTTGGTGGGCAATAAAAATGGTACCAATCTTCCTGCATCTACATCATTTCACCTAATCATGACATGAAAGTTTAAAAGGGAAATTTTATTGTTGCTAAACGCTTACTGGTAATATCACATGACATATATCTTGCTGAAGAGTTATTTGGAAGACCTATGACTAAAGTGTTAAACGGAAAGAATGAAATTAGATATTTGGTAAAGGTGTGTTCAATTATACAAAGTTTTGTCAGGGTTGCAGTAATGGCAGTGCCCTTTGGCATCTGAAGAAAATATGAACTTAGTATGAACCTGGATCTTATAGGATGTGCACAAATACACTTCTTATGATAGAACATTATGTGTAGGAAATTGCAGCTCTAACAAGTCTGGAGCATGTGTCTTACATGGTATAGAGTGGATTCCTGCAAGATACTTTCACTGCATCATCGCAAACCTTTTTTAATTTGGGTTGATTTTCTCAATTCCTTTTAGAAGATCAAACAAACATGCAAAAATACTAATTTGCTAGAACTGAGAGGAGGGGGGTACAGACTTTTCACAGTCTCTGGTTCCTCTCAGACCAGGCAGCTGAATTTTGTGAAAGCCAGAAGACAGACACGAGATCAAATAATTACATTTCCCAGGTAGCTGCGCCGATTGTTGGGGACCAGAGGATGAATGAAGACTGCTTTGTGTGTATGTGTGTGTGTGTGTCTGTCCCTCCCCCTAATGCGGCATGTCCTTTTGACCTTGCAGTACTGAAACACACACACTGAGAGACGGTTTTGTGTCCCCAGACAAGAGGTCTGCTTTCACCTGAGCAGGTTTGGCCAATTACACTCTCCAGCCCCCCCAATGACAGAGACAAAGGGGAGCCGAGCGGGATGAGTGACTAGGACCGGGTTCTTCATTAGCGGAGGAGGGGTGAGGAGTGGAGTGAATTTGCGGAAAGTCTGCAGATTTTTTACAAAAAGAAATATCTGTGTATACTAGTTCATAAAGTCCCCCNTACAATGCATCTGTAAATGTTTCAAAATAAGCTAGAGAAATTGCAAAAATACAGCGTGAACACTGAGTGCTGAATGACTTTGCTGAAGTTTGCTGAAGGAGCTAAAACTGGGTTGTTAAAGCTAAAAGAAGCAGAACACTAGCTTAAAGCCAAATGTAAAAAAGTGCCAGTTAAAACTCTAAAAGTAGCTAAAAGTAGCAAAAGACAAGCCAGAAGCTAAAAGAAGCAAATGCTAAGTAAAAGTAGAAAAATACTAGCTAAAAGTAGCAAAATGCTGCCTAAAACCTAAAAGTAGCTAAAGTAGCCAAACATGGCAAAATATTAGTTAGAAGCTAAAAGTTGCAAAATGCTAGCTAAAAGCTAGAAGTAGCAAAAGGATACCAAAAAGTAGCTAAAAGCAACAGAATGGTAGCTAAATACTAAAAGTAGTATATAAAGACAAAGATAGACCAAGTACACTGAATCTGATTTTAAAAGGAACACTGTTTTTGAAGGAACAAGGGTGACCTAAATGTATTTCTGAGGGATAAATATTTATGAATAAAGTTAAATATTTTGCAAAGAATAAAAGTTACAAAAACCAATAGCTCCTATCTCCTGAAAGAGTCTAATGTTTAAATATACGGATAGCTAAAATTTCACAAAGCATGCAGAAGCAGTTAGATTGCAAAAACTTTATGGGAAAAAGAAACATACAAACACAAAACAGTAAAACAATAGTGTGAATGCTGTCTCAGCAATAACCCAATAACACACATACTGAGCAGGTCTCCCTGGTGCCACCATGGACACAGGTGCTCTAAGGTGTCTGCAGTTTGGCACTTGCATGCCAAGGATACTTTAGGTTTTGGAGGGTGGAGCTCTGTGGAGCTGCCTTTTTCTGGTACATCATGTTGATGCTTAATTATCCAGGTTAATATCTAGAACTGCTTGTTCTACTCAGAATGTTTTATTGGCATGGAAAAGAATGTACTGCACGAAAGGAGTGCAGTTACTATGAGTGGGCATGTTTGGTCTACAATGGCGTTTGTCAAAGTAAAATTCACCTGAATGAGAAAACCTTATATTTACCTCTGAAACATTGTATGGAAACAAAACGTTTGGCTTTATTCACCTCACCTTTCAGTGGATTTAATAGTGTGGTTTGTGGTGGTAACAATAAAACACAACGAGTTCGACATTGTCCTTCCGTGCCTTCGCGTGAGTGTGAACAGGTTCGGGCAAGGCTGCAAGCACTATTACTAGGAAGCTTCACACACATGATTGGTATTATCTAAGGCGTTTGGCTTTGCTCAAAGATTGGCAGAGACTTTGGATTCTTTTTCTGTGACGTGTACCTGTGCTCATATTAGTGTGTGAATATTTATCACGAAGTGCTGACGCTGCCAATATGGACTTAGGCTCTCGCATGTATTCCCCTTGAACATTCTTGAACCTGAAACCTAAACATCACTTAACACAGAGAATTCTTACAATCTATCAATGTAATTAAAACAAAACAAACTATGCCATCTAAAGTCTTTAGGTTCTGTCTAATTTACACAAGATATTTTTCAAAACCTTACTATTTTAGGCATACCCCAGGGGCGCCACCAAAGGTAGGGTGGTGGCACTTCAAGTTACGTTTGCTGGCCCCAGCATGCCAGACAGTTGAATATGCAAAACCTGTTTGTCTCTCAGAATATAACTTTTGAAATCAACCCGATTCAAGATGGCTATCACAGCTAATGCACATTAACAAAAACAAAAATGGCTATAACTATCATCTGTTTTACAGATATTGAGCTAGAACTTGGTGTGGTACTAGTCCCATGCCCAACACACACTCTGCATGCTAACAGATTGTACTGGATCTGTATTTCGATTTGTCGTTAATGTTGACATTCTCGCCACCTAGTGGTGCGGCCTGGGTATGTCAGTTTTGTTGCTAAAATCACGTAGACATAGGTAAAAAAATTGTGAATGGAAATTAAATATCCTTTTGAAAATATCTAGAGTCATGTAGGCAGGACCTTAGTTTAGAGCAATGAAACTGTGATTCTCAATTCGAATTTCAAATCAAAACGTTGCAATTCTTGAAACTTCATGCAAATAATCTTCAAGCCAAGCACAGTTGAGATCAACTTTTGTCTAATAAACTTAAACTAGTCTCATGTATCATCTCCATATATCTAAGGAGATCAGCAAATGAAATGTCATAAAAATGTCCATGTGGAAAAACATGATAACAAATGTGTTAAAAGGAAGACAGTATTGCATATGAGCATTGATTTAAACACACATGTCAAGAGACTGAACAAAAAAAAAAAACTGTCAAAGACAACTGGGAAGAATAAAAAAAATGCACAGAAAAATCACTTTGAAAACTTGATTAGTCAGAGTGTAACTAAGTTTATAAGAGCACAGTAAACAAAGTAAGCACTTTTAGGCTTCAGGTTATTGTGTAAAATTAAAAAATAGCTGCGCATGTGCATGATCTTTTAACATACTGCATTATAGATTAACCTGCTTCATGTTTATTTCTTTTAGTCTGGTAATAATTACTTCACCCTTGCAGTAATGGATTTAAGTTTCATAGTAACATGGCAGATCTTTACAAACACATTTTAATGACTTGATCTAACAATGATGTGAATTCTACTAGAAAATGTTTCAAAAATTCTAGTTCCCTTTTGTCATGTTTACTTCCTTTATTTATTTATTTATTTTCTGACAAAAGGTATTTCATAATCTATTCCCCAATGTCTGAGCTCTGTTGTTAGTGCACATTGTGGTGTACAGTACATCAAACCTGCCAGGCCTTTGAATTAGCTGTCACGCAGATAAGGTTGCTGTTATTGAAGCCATTATGAGATTAAAGCCCTGAACTGCCGCAGGGCCTCCTTCAAAGAGAGCGAGAAAGAAAACCTTCTCACAAGCAAGGACTCAACTACACACACAAGCAATTGCACACAGAAATTTAGATTTTTCATTCGTTGGTTGCCATTCTTGTCACACAAAATGATTTTCTCAGGATCTCATTTCTACAGCTATCTTAAGTGTACCAATTAGTTTATTCCACTAAAGAAGTATAAATTTACACAAATACCATCAGTGCAAATAGTAAATTATTTTGTTGTATGATTGTTTAGACCATGAATAAGAGGGAGAAGCCTGATGCCGACACAATCAGTGATGATGTGTTAGCAGTAAATATTCATAGTATGCAAATATTGAGTTATACACATTTGCATTGACATCACATTGGCATCAGATGGGCATGCTGGTTTAGGTTCTCAGTCATCCAGGACATGGCAAATCCAAAAGCAATAAAAAAAAGAACTTTTATTCTGTAGCTGAAAATGTTTTGCTTCACACCCAGAGAGCTTCTCAATTCAGAACTGAATGATGTGGAGTTTCAACCTTTAAACTGCATGAGATACTCTTGCATGCAAGCTAAATAACATGCAGATTAATCTCACTACCCTCCCACTGGAGAGTCGTTGGAGTCTTTGTTTGCATGGCCCACTAGAGCAATGTTTTGGTCACATGCATGAAGGTGTGAATTAGAGGGAAAATAACTGGGTATCAGGCTTAAAGATCCATTGGAAGCTTTAGAAAGCTGAAATCTGAGACCTCCTCTGTTTAAAGTTAATCTTTCTTGTTTGATGTGAATGGCTTCCTTCACCCTCCTCTCAAACCATCTGTCTTCTCTGTCCAAAATCTGAACATTTTGGTCGTCAAAACAGTGTCCCTTCTCTTTGAGGTGTAGGTGCACAGCTGAGTCATGTCCTGAGGAGCTGTTCTCCTGTGTTGAGCTATTGGTCTGTGGAGAAGTTTGGTTTCTACAGAGGTCTAAACATTCCTCGCTGCACTGAACTGCAGACACCACACCACTCAGTTTGAGTTTGTATTTTTGATGTGTTTCTGTTACTTTTCCTTCCCTTCTGTCTTTGTGGGGATGTGTTCGGCCCGATGCTGTCAAGTTCTGATGACAGAAAGATTTTGTTCCAGTGATTGGTGAGAGTCAAACAGAAGGTACTGATCTGTGTGGGTTGGTTTCCTGCAGACCTCAATGTTGAGGCTGTCTTCTCTTTTCATGGGCACCAAACAGTCCAAAAAAGGCAGCTTGCTGTCATGTGCATCCTCTCTGGTGAACTTAATGTTGTTCTCAACAGAGCTGATGAATCTGGTAAAAGCTTCTACTTCCTTAGCTTGGATTTTGACCCAGGTATCGTTCACATATCTAAAGCAGTGCCTCAGTGTTGGCCCCACATAGGAGTTCAGGGCACTCTTTTCCACTTCCTCTATGTAAAGATTGGCCACAAATGGTGATACTGTAAATCTCATGGCACATCCAAGCTTCTGTATGTAAAATCTATCATTATATTTAAAAAAAAAGAAGTGCTGGAAGTGCTGCTTATAAGAATGACCATGAACTGAATGATCAAGAATCTTAGAAAACTTCACCTCTTGGTGGCAAATGCTTTCAAATTTGCACCAGTTTGAGTGGTAATTCCCGCATTTAAGTGAGGCCAGAATGACAGCACATGTATTTAATGATTTTTGATATCTTTGCCCAGGGTTTTTCATTTAATCACCGGCTTGCCTGCACTTGTATCTGCATGCTTGATGAGCTAGAACTTGATCAACTAGAAGAACAGGACCTGCTCTGTACTTAATGTACGTACTATTTGTACTGTTGACCCACAATGGCTTGGCTCAGTAGCTTCTTTCCAAATAAAGATCTGCACAGAGAAAACTTTCATCAGGGAAACAAATAGGATGCAAAAACATTTTAAAGAACAACAAACAAACAAAAAAAAAACCATTCACGTCTTTTTAGTCAATGGTGCTCATAAAAAGCAATAGAAACAAGACCAATTTTTTTTAGGGTAACAGTTTTGTGAAAATAAATTTATCTTTAAACTTTGCACTGTATGATAGATGAAAGGAGTCTTTACTCTTTAGAAGCATCTCAAAGTCACTCAGTTCATTTATCTGTTTGTTCTTCTCAAAAAAAAAACCTAAGTATTTATTGTTCTAATTTGTCATTATATAAGGTAAATGGTGTAATTTTCAGCAGAGGATGACACTGACAGACTAATTCTTTACCAATGTAAATGTGTCTGAAAACCCTGAGGTGGTCTCTGGATGTGTTTTTGCACAGGGCTTAGCTCACATACATTTATCTTAGGGCTTTTCAAATTGGGCTGACACGTTTTCTCCCCCCTAATTTGTCATCAGATGTGCTCACTGACTTTGCTTAACTACCTGCCCCCACTCTGCTGTCACATTTAAGAGCTAATGGGGACCCCTCCAGATAGCTGTTGTTTGACCAAGTCTGTTTCAACAAGCAGAGGACCGAAAACAAACTAATGCGAGGGGGAAATTTATCTTATTGCTCCACAATTACCTCCAAAACACAGTAATAGATAATTATTAAAAACGATCAAAATGCTGTCGGTTTCTGGGCCAGTCAAGGGTTTTAGTCACTCTTAATCTATTTTTTATTACTTAAGCAGAAAGAAAAAGTTCAATATTAGCCACAACCAAGATTTGCCATGTTTAGGCATGTTGACACAAGCACGTCAGCCATCTTTTTGATTCAATTCAATACGATATAAACAAATCAATCAATTTTATAAATCAATCTGTAAATATAAGAAATTAATGTAAGAAGCATTTAATGTGGTTGGCAAATACATTTAAAAGTGGAAACACTTTAAGACATCTCAAGCAATTTAAGACGTTTCTCTTTTCCGAAAGCAAATGTTTTCGTTATTCATTAGAAAAATCAGAAATTGATACAATAAATATTACTGGTGAAACAGGATTGCATGTGAGGTAAATAACTTATAAGCAGGTTAAATAAGTTATTTGTAGGTTCCCATGTATATTGCAGTTTAAGACCAAGCTTCTTATGTTTTGTAGTTACTTTAAAATCAGCATTTTGTTCTTATATAATTTCAAAATTGAACAAACAAAATTATTTTTTTTTAAACTGGTGTTTTTGTGTGCATTTAACAAAAAAAGTCTCTTTTTTCCATAGAAATTTTGAATTGATTTCACACCAATATCCATCCCAGTGATTTTCTTTTAACTAGTTTATTGATAAATTATAGAAAAATAGTTATTGGCAGAATATTTACAAAATGGAAAACAAAAAAAAACTGATGACGACTGGATTTGTTGGAAGGTTCCTTCTTCTCTGTATATAACTTTCTGTTATGTTTTCTCAGATTCCTGTGAACTGATGGGTCTTATCACCTCATCCATGTAGTGCACACAGAGGACTGGACAGTTCCTCACAGCTCTTATCAGTCTCTGACCTCTGGTATTTCCGTTAGAGAGACGACGCTATCTCACCTTACCCTCTATAGTGTCCAGCCTGTCCACCACAGATTAGTGGAAACAAAATTCAGAGGGGTCTCTGTAAGAAATGTTTCTTTAGGTTTAGTTGGCTATATGTTAGCTGACATTCTATTTTTATTTGTTTAACTCTTTATCGTCTGCTTTGAGATGGGTTCTTATTTGCTTTTTGCTTTGTCTTCTGCTTCCTGCCACAGCCTGTCTCACCTGTCTTTTTAAATGGAAATTATGCGATGAGGTATGATAAGAATGGAAAATTTTGTCGAAATATTTTGTGAAATAGACATAAAGAATATATTTGTGATATTTTTATGTAATCTTAGATTTCATTTAGAGTACTTTTAAAATACATCTTTTTACAATGCGTGTTTTTGACAACAATGTTAACTAACTACAACATAGCAAGTGCTGTTGTAAAGTTTTACAATTGTCATAATGGCTCGGCTGGGTGACAGGCAAAACTGGTTGCCTGTACATGTTGATTCTCAGCATTACATAAAACTGACTCTTGCGGATGTGACTCATCACTTTGCTGGCCAGAAGCATTTGAAGCTGGAGTAAGAGCCTGAGTGACACCAGCTTGATATAGTTGGACACACCTGCACACCTAGTGTTAGCTCTGGAATCCAACTTCTGAATAAGGGCTAGACTCTTTTTGGATCTCAGGATTGCTCAGAGAAAGAGGTGTTGGGTGGGTATGGGAGTACTCATAAGCCCCTTGCTAAGTGCCTAGATGTTGGAGTTTTCCCTGGTGAGCTAAAGGATTGCCTCTCTGTGGCTCTGACTTGTTGTTCGTGTTTATGCATCCAACACCAGTTCAAATTACCTGGCTTTCTTGGAGTCTTTCAGTTGTGTCCTGGGAGCGGTGCTGTTCAAATACTCCATTGTTCTCTGGGGGACTTCAATGCCCATGTGGACAATAATGGAGCTACCTAGGGCAGTGTGATGGGGCGCAATTGCCTCGCTGATTTGAATCTGAGTTTCCGTTGTTGGACTAATGTGATTTTTTTTTCATGTTTCCCAGAGGAGGTTGAGGACATGAATTCTGTCCCAGAGGAGGTTGAGGGCATGAATTCTGAATGGGTCTTGTTTGAAACTTCAAGTCCAGATATGGCTTCCAGAAGCTGTGGCCTGAAAGTCATTGGTGCTAGTTGCAGTGACAACTGGTGGAAGCTGTCAAACTGAAGAAAAAAAAGGCATTGAGGGCTCTTTTGTCCTGAAGTTTGAGTGGGGAACTGCCAACTTGGACTGAGGATATTGTTAAGTGATGGAAGGTAGTGTTCCACCATGTTCACCATTGAGGAGACAGAAGACTTTGGTGTGAAAGTGAATCATCTCCTTGGCAAAAGTTGCCAAGGTAGTTAAAAGATGGGAGATGGGTGGGTAGTGTTGTAAAATAGTTGGGGTCAGCTATCCAGTTCCTATGTATCCGCATTCTCAGCACAAAGTTGAGCTTGTTTCCAGTGTGGAGTGGACTCAGTTGAAGGTTCCTCTTGGCTCAGATCCTTTTTTCTAGAGTTCATAGACAGGTATAGAAAGGAAGTATGTAGGTGTAGAAACATCTGAAATGAAATGAAAAGAACAGAATGTAGGTGTATAAATGTCTTTGCTTTTTGCAGATAATGTTGTTCTATTGGCATCTACAAACCATGATCTACAGAGTGCACTGATGCAGTTCCCAGCTGAGTGTGATGAGAGAATAAGAGTCAGCTCAGTCAACTTTCTCCTGACTAAAGAAAAGTTGAAATGCTCCTTCCAGGTTGGGGATGAGTATGCCTTGAGAATGACGGTCATAGGATGGAGTGAGAAATTCATAGATAAATTGTGGCTTTATCCACAATAGAAAGGGTATTGCTTTGGTCTGACATGATACAGAAGGATCTGTACCAAAAGGTAAAGCTCTGTCTTGATTTACTGGTTTTTATCTACCTTATCACTGAGGTGTTATTTTTGGTTTAAACAAGACATTTCTAAAAGCTTATTTTTGCTTGACATGTTCATAAAGTCTTTTCATGCTTAAGAAACTTTGCTGTCTTGTCACTATGATGGAAACTACAGAATGATTATTTGCGTTGACAAAACTAAATGTGCCACATAATGTACCTAAATCAATAGATGTTCAGTGTGTTCAGAATGTTCTGGATAAGTTTACTGTACAGTTATGTGCTTATTAATTTTGGTTGCACAGTGATGGCTTTGATCAAACAATGTTGACTGTAGATGATGACACTAATTCTTTTAATAACTCACAGGGTTCAATGTAAATATGGTTCTTGGCATTATGCTGTTCAGACTTTACTGCTTTACTTGATGTTTAATCCACCACTTTACATGCTGGAATCCTTTGCAAAAGTCTTTATTCAAATCAACATGGCTGTTATGCAAATATGTTGTTTAGCTGTTTGTGGTAGGGACATTAACGGTCTTTGCAGTGCAGTTTAACATGTAGTTCTTTTTTGCTCCTGACGCACTTACTCATGTTGATTCGATTTCATAGACTGCATAGTAAAATTATATTTAGCATAACAGTAAATCATTCAGCATCACTTTTTCCTGGTATGTTTGTACAACTTATTTATGTCTAATCTCAGATCAAACAAGCCTGTGGATTTAAGGGGAAAGTTCAAAAAGAAGACCAGGGGCAATAAAATTCTTTTACATTTCAGCAGTCTTATGTCAACACCTTTCAACACAAAAGGTAATTCAAAGTCTTGAAAACTATAAAACCATGACAACAACCTGACCAGGACAAAATAGTCATGGAAAAAAATAAATTACACCTTTTAATACAGGGGTTTTATATATCAGTACTTGAAAAGATTATTTGATCTTTACCAAACTCTGAAATTATTTAATTCTAACCTTAAGTGCATAAAAACATGAAACAAATTTCACCACCATGTCATTATCTATCATTACACAGAACAAAAAGCCGGTAAATATATTGATCAACTGATAATCATCATTGAGACCACTTCTGTAAAAGCAGGTGCTTTTTTGGCAGTTTGCTGCTCTGGAGCACATAGGTGTGTGTTAACGCAATGCCAAGACGGAAAAACATCAGCAGTGACCTGAGAGACGCAACAGTTGCTGCTCATCAAGTGGAAATTTAACGGTCATTTTCAAACAATCCATATTTGAAAAATGAAATATTATTCACATGTGTAAAACATTTAAGATGGCTGCCAATCTTTTCAAGAGAGGACATCCCAAGAAATTTACCCCCAGGTTAGACCATTCAAATTCAAATTCAAATTCAAAAATACTTTATTAATCCGAAAGGGAAATAAAATGTTGTTGTAGCTCATAATCCTGGTTTTGTTAAAGAGTTGATGGCTGTGGGCAAAGAATGCTCAAAGAAATTGCAAACACCCCAAGAGCTCTATCTCAGACTCTACAGACACAAGATAACAAAATAAAGGTTATAGTTCATGACAGGACATTTAAAACCTCAGAATAATTTTATAATCTGGTGAAGACCTAATCATTTTTATTTTGTACTGATATATAAAAATCCTAGAACAGAAGGAGGGTGGACTTTCTTTTTCCCATGACTTTAGCTTTTATTGGATGAATTAAAGACAGACATAGCATGTCAAACTTGTCAAACGTCAGGTGCCATTCACAACTCCATGATTATTTGAATTGGTTTGTGCTTTTTTAGGGTTGCATATGAACACTGTGCTGTATCTTTGTCACACACCCATACTGCAGCAGCAACCGCCACCGTTCCTCATTCCGGAATTGTGTGTTTCATTAGCAGACCACACATTTTGCCAGAAACCAAATTGGCAGTTACTGTTATTTATTTTCTTAATTTTGTTGACTTTAATTCTATTGGTTTGGCGCCGGTGGTTTGTAGATAGCATCACTCTCTGCAGCCACATGAAGAGAAAACCTGACAGTCAGTTACACTATTACAGCTGATGAAGCACTGGGTTGCATGTTAGGTTGAGCCACACTCACGCACAATTACTGTAACCAAAGAAATAAGCAATTTTATTTTGAAGCTCACATACTTTTCTGTGTATATAAACAAAATTACTAATATAACCCGTCCAGCCATCCATTTACTGTCTCTGTGGTCGAGTTGCAGAAGCAACAGGTCCAGGAGGGAATCCCGGACTTCCCTCTCCCCAGGTCCTCCTGGTGTTCCCAGGCCAGGCAGGACACATCCAGGGAGTTCTGGGTCTGCCCCTAGGCTTCTTTCTAGTAGGACGTGCCTGGAAAACCTCCAGCGGGAGGCACCGAGGAGGCATCCTGTTCAGATACCTGAACCAATTTTTATCCAGTATAATATAAAACTGGATAAAATTTGTCCTGTAAGAAATACACAAGATTTTCCACAACTTTGACAAACAAACAATCAATCAAATAATCAAATGAATGGGAAGAAAATATATAGAAAAGTAAAAAACATCCAGTTTTCAGTGATGTTGACATTTAACGCAGAGTATTTGAGTATTTACCATGTACTTAATGTTTTAATCTACACATATTTTCTGATCAATGTGAGCTTTTAAAAAATCAGCAATCAGGAGTGTATTGCATTTGTCAGTCTACACCACTTTGTCATTGTCCGAACAGTTATTTAGTGCTTTAGATTTATCCACTGCTGGTTAAATGACTCACCACCACCACCACCACCACCAATGCAATAAAAAAGGTAAAATCTAGCATGACTTTTCTTAAGAAAGCAGTTTGAGAAATGATTAAAAAAATAAATAAATAAAAGTAGCATTTTTGGAAATAATACATATGTCCTGCCACATTGCGTGTCAAGGTTTTCAACAGTGGTCTCACATGATCTGTTAGTGCTCAAAATATGTGTTTGGAATGACCCTCAGCTACAAGTACAATCCAGTTTAGCTCAGGATCTGTAAAACTGACTGAGTTATTCTAGTTGTGGCTTTGCTCAATTTAGTTCCTTATAACCGGAAAAACCAGAACTTGTACCATAAATGGCCCATTAACTTTACAGTTACATAAAAGAAATGAAAATTAAGTCTTGGATTCATAACATGCTGTACCATGAGATCAACAACTACAAACAGCCAACTGAGGTTAACAATAGCAGCAGAAGAATTACTCATTGATCAGCTATTCTTCCTTGTTTTTTTGCTGTTCTGTGCATGACGGCTTCCTCCTTACCTCAGCTGACTCAGGTTGGGTTCATTTTAGACTCTAGAAAGCCTGAAGGCATACATGTGAGTGTGACAGAGTTTGGTGGCATGCTACCTTTTAAACAGTGACCTGTCCAGCGTGTTTCCCTTCCTCGTTTTCTCTGCTGGGAGGGGCTCAGTCTTTACACAGAAAACTAGAGTAAATAGTAAACTAAAGCCCTAAAGAGTCAAGATTAAAATTTCATCATGGAATATATTCCTGTGTCTCTCTTATGTAATAAGGCTCAACTGATGTGAGCAAACAAATTAGAGTAACCATAACATGGTTGCCATGTGCAGGCAGTGTAAACAATGAAAATGAAAAACAATGTTAGTCTTCATTGTAGCTCATCAGTTGCCATTGTTGGTCAAAAATTACTCTTAGGCTACCTTCACACTGTATTATGACCCTACTTCTCTTTCCACAACCTAGACGATTCTGTCTGGATTGCGGCAAATTTGGAAAACCTTTGTCCGTGTGAAGGCAATCATGATAAAGCCATGCTCTTAGTGCTTTTCAAACAGGTTCTTCCCCAAACTGCACTCTTGGTCCTTCACCATGCTTTGCCCTGGCACGACTCTCTTGGACCAGGTCAAGGTTTCAACTATGTGCTAGAATGTCACCCCACACTATCATGATTCTACTATTATGGGTATCACGTTTGCACTAAATTGTTTCCATGACTTTGTTATGATCACAGTTGTGGCCTTGGCATGAAGTCAGAGTGACCATGCCTTGCTTCAAATTCTCCACAACCAAGCACACGTAGAGGGATTGTAATCCTGTGTGAATGGGGCAGCATGTACAACAACGTACAATGGCTATATCTACCAGTACAGAGCTTTTTTGCTTTAGCTTCTCACCAGACAGATCCCACTTAGTGCAAAGATAGTTAGGTTTGCAACTGTCAGTGAGTGGAGTTTGGACTTTATCCAAGATAAATGATCATATTATAACTATGCTTTTTGTGTGTTTGTGGATAAGACTGAAATAACAAGAACTGGATTATAAGCATTAGGACTGGATGACCAGGTAAAGTTGGTTTGCAAAACTGAGAAAAAGTCTGCATATGTGAACATATGTTCGTTTATGTTAATATTTACATGTTTTTTCCTCCACTTATTGATTTATTCAGATAAACCAATACATGGCAGATTTGGCCGTTGTGCCTCGCTCTCTAAAACACGAGTCGTAAACATCATCAGTATTCATTTATTCTGGTTACATTTACATCTTCAATTACATGGTGGCACAGGCAGAAAAGCAACCAACTTAACTTAAATAAGGATGATTATCACCCGCTGCTATGAAAAGCGGACAATCGTGTAATTGGTTGGACAGTATCTGTGTTCATTTGTCTGTCTGTCTGTTAGCAAAATATTTAAAAACTTTCAGAAAGTAACCACTGTATGGACATTTGCAACTGATTAACTTTTGGAGTTTCAAGATGGCTGCAACAGCTAATTGATGTAAGAAAACACAAAAATGCTATAACTATGTAATGTTTACAGATAATATGGTAAGGTTTGGTGTGGTAGTAGCAAAGAGTCAACCCCAACTTGTACTTTGAGCACCAACAAATCACACAACGGCTTTGTTAAAAACAGTGGCATGCAAGGTGGTTAACAATACGCAAGAAATGCTACTTTCAGTTTTACATCAGATTGTTACCAATTCATTCATTTATTCATTTCTTCAAATATTGTTACTTCAAATTTAAAATGAAATTTCTTAAAAACTAATGAAAAGCTTTTGATGAATTTTTCTGGAAATGTTGGGGTTGTCACAAAAATAAATCCCCAATTGATTACATTTTGATGATGATCCAGATCACAATCTGGATTGTATAATTTTCTATTGACGCAATGGCCTAGGTGGAGGTTTGCACTCTCTGGGTTGCTTCTACTTCTGTCTGTACTTGTTGTAAAATATGAAACAATACAACTTCTGATTACTCTACGATCTGTTTTTTCCCCTAGATTATATGTTTAATATAAGCTTGTTTTTAATAATCAGCCTCTTTATGACCACATGCAATGAAAAGAAAACATTATGGTGATGCTACACAAATCTCATTGTGTCTGTTTGTGGTGTCAGTGAAACAATCGTATGTTAAAATGGATCACTGGCTTTATTTCCAATGAGTTCCTATAGATTGTGCATTATAATGAAATCAAACAGAGGTGTCAAAGTAATGTTTCATGCACTCTCTTGCAGTAAACTTGGATATTTTTGGAGTTTTAATGATAAATGACCACAACTTTGCTATGAAAATTTCACTTAGGCTCAAAATCCTTTCGCAATCTGTCACACTCAATTACAACTAATGAGGATTCTACTGTTCAACACACACCTATAGACCTTGTTGAAATCCGTAAAAGGCCATCCAGTGGCTGCTTTTTATGTCACAATAAGGTTGTGATCTAGTGTGAAGGTTTCGTAACTAATGTGGTTTCATCAGTAAGTTTTCAAGAGCACACCAGCTTCATTTTGGTCAACTTTACTCAATATAAACTATGTTGTTTTTTTTTGCTTACATGAAACTACAAAAGGTTTTTTGAGGCTAATGTGTGTTGTATACCTACTATGATATGTGTGATACAAAATCAGAATTTATGCTTGTGTACTTTGAATTACCGGAGTCCTGTTGCTGGTTGGTCTCCATTGGAGAAAATTGGAAAACTCTCAAAAGGGTTGTAGCTGTGTCAAAGGTGTCCTGGATCAATTCCTGAGTGAGAAAAAAAAAAAAAGTCAGGCCAGCACATACACATAAATACAGTGTATGTTATAATATGGGACAGAAAGATGAATCTCAGCTACTACCACAACAGATTTTTGCTATATATCTGTAAAACTGACTGAGTTCTTCCCATTTTTGTGTAGGCTAAGGTTGATTAGCTGTGGCAGCCATCTTGTATTGGGTTGAAAAAAGTTGATGACTTGTATATGTGATCATCCAGTGATGAAGCTTCATTAAAATCTATCCAGTGATTCGTGATATATTTTAATCACAGAAAGACAAATAAACACAAACATACACACGGACATAAGACAGACTCTCAAGTCAGTTTGTTTAATCCGTCTTTATCACTGTCTCAATGTGAAAATTGTCAATGCTTTTGACAAAAAGGAAACCTTCACACTACTGTTCTCTGGCTATAACAGAAATCCCGAAACAGTAAACCAACCTGATCTAACGTAATACTGACTATTTATTATTGAATTCCAAGCACAAAAGCAGGCCGTGAAAATACGGGAATTTGAATTCTTGGTTTTCTGTTAAAACTAAGATACTCTGTAGTATTTATGGCCATATTTCTGGGAATTTCTAAGTATAAAGCTTGTGAGGAAAGCCTACAAAACTTCAAATGTCCAAACAATGCAGAGCGAAACTGGGTACAAGTGAATAAGTTTCAATCAAGCTTGATAGACAGCCTGGACCTTTGCTATACTGACTCACATCTGCCCCGAGGACAAAGGCGGTTATGCTGTGCACACTGTAGACAGTGCAGCTACATGTTTTACCCAACTCATGTCCATTATAACTGAGACAAGTCTTGTCGGAAGTATTATAAGGTCAAATATTCAAGTTCTATCAATGCTGAATCTCTCTTCAAAAGCATGTTAACAGCAAATCTACTGATTTGTCTCCACGGACTCGTGTTTTTGTGGTTTTGCTATAATAATGGACATGGAAACAAAAACACAGATAAATACAGTGTTGTGGACTGTTTTAGGTAGAAGAAAATCTTCATTTTCAGTTTGGAAGTTTCATATAAAACTACAAAGTGATTTTCAAGCAAAAACTTCAAACTAGAATCTTGTCCCAAGTACACCACAAATGTTTCAAAATAACTTTACTTTACCTTTGAAACGCCAAGTTTTGGTACCTTCTTGCATTTTTGCACATTACTGTCATTAAATAATTTCTTTGTTGTTGTTTTTTTCAGGACTTTAATGATGCACTCATTAAACATTTCAGGACTCACTCATAAACACTTTTTGGTGTCATGCCTTTTGGTCTCTGTGAGACATAGCTATTCAGTTTTGCAATTCCTTATTAAGCAAAAAGGTGAATTGTCCTTAGAAATGCTCAAAGAGTCAGAGAAGTCACCAGCATACGTGGCAGGTATGCATAAATTTGCGAAGCATACAATTGATGAGTCATGAAACAACAGGTTTTCAGTGATCCATCGCTGCTTACTCAACACAAAGGCCCATCCCCATTCTGTGGTTGATTCAAATGTGTGAAACACTTCAACCTGACCAGCTAGCAGACTTCTGAGCAAACCAGAGTGACTCTTGGCATTTAAAATTTTAATTTCATTTACAAAATTCAATCATGAGTTTACAAAAAAAAAAACCTTTTCATTGCAGAGTAGAAAAACATGAATAAGTCATCAATGTGGACAAGTCCACAGCAAAAACAAATTAAGCAACTAAATGTCTGAAAAGGTCAAAAGGCAAGACATGTTTTGGATTTTAGAGTCTTTGTTTTTTCTGCTCTTGAAGTATGTAACAATGTTCTTGAGAACAATGATCATTTTTTGTTCTAAAATAACCTTTGCTATTGTCATCCATATATGTGTGTTAATAATACACATCACCAACTAGGACAAGCAGCCAGGACAATAGTCACCTTAGCCTTAATTGAATAGTTCATCGAAACAGATTTTATATTCATTTCAGTCAGGTTTTACTTCGGCTGTATAGCGGGCCTGGGATACTTTTAGATAGTTCGGTACCATTAGTTTTAGTTTTAGCTTAGTTCTGTACATTTAGTCATGCTTAGATCTGTTTAGTTTAGCTTAGCTTATTTAGACAATTAGTTATCATTGTATCTTGTACCTGTCTGTAATTTTGTTCATTATCATGTTCTGTAACTCTGTCTGTAATTTTGTTCTTGTGTTGTAAAGCACTTTGAGTTGCCTTGTGCTGAAAAGTGCTATATAAATAAATGTACCTACCTACCTACCTACCTGTTACAGGTGAGGAAAAGATGTTGAAATGTGTCCTCATTACTGTCACGCAAATGACATTTCTTTGTGGTGGCAAAATGGTTCCACTGAGCTTTAGCTCTGATCACACAGTGTCATAAAAAATACTTAGAGATGATGTCATCATTAATATCAGGGTGTTCAACAGGATTTGCTAATTTATTTTCAAAAAAAGGCTACATTTAAGTTGTCATTGATTAACTTTATAGGCCTATTTTCTTCAAGTACTTGCACTTGTCCAGTTAGCATTTAAATGACTGAATTGCATTTTAAAATTCACATAATATGGGAATCCAGAAATTGCTTTGTCTTATAATGTAGTACTGTAGGCCTGTTTCCCTCTAACCTAATAAAGCATTTGAAATATTTTCAATAAAATGGATTCACAGCTGCATTCCTTTTCAGTCAGCCAGGCAATGACCTGGGTAGAAGTGATGAAAAATGGGAAAAGAGAGATTTCCCCCTTAAATGGAGGGTACAGTTTAATTTTGATGTGAGGGGGTTTCACCTTAAATCTGGGATGACCTGTCAGCATGATGCAAGCTTATGGTGTCATTAACTGCTGACAACATAAATGTGCAACAAAGACACAAACAATACCAGAAATCACATTTGGACCTTGGGGACAATACAACTTTGTTTTCTTTACATCAGTCCCATGGTCAAAATGGTTATGAGCTATGTTTTTCAGGTGGCCATCCAGCTGATATCCTGGCTGATATGCTATTTCCACCAATGTGGCTGATGCTTTATTAGCTGGGCAGCAGATGGTGTGCAGCCTGTCCTTTTTTTCTAAAGTTCAGAACTTTTGGTTTGGGGTTCTGTGAAGCTCTTATGAAAAAAACAGAGTTTACAAGTGGGTTTGTCATGGTTCTTTTTCTTCTTGCTTTTTTTTTATGGCGGCTGGCAAGCAATGTTTTGGTGCATTACTGCCACCGACTGGAATGGAGTGAAGACCGGCATGGATTTCTATCAATTTATAAAAAAAAACAGCAACAACAAGAAACAACAGCTGGATTCTCGCTATTGTTTTTTTTCTTCAGGTATTCCAACAACACAGATTGGCATTCTCATTTTCATCTAGTGGATTTGATCCTAGTATTTATTTAATATATCTGTCTAGTTTATGCCAGTCACTTTTTTCTGTTCCTAATAAAGCCGTTGGATTTAACATGGCTGCTTGCCTGCAATTTTGGGTCTGCTTCAACTGCACATGACAGGTTCATGTGAATGCTATTTTTGAAACCTTTACTCTATTGTCAGTTTCACATTGCATGGTTATTCTGGCTGAAATATTATGTTACTTGTGCTTGAAGTGCCCCAGGCTAGCTACAGCCACCTTGGTGTATATTTGTTCTTGAAAAAAAGCTTATAAATTTATGTAAAGAAACAAAACATTGTAATGTAAAATTGACAGTGAAGTAAAGGTTCATCAAATGCTTTTGGAAACTGCTTTGAAAATTTTGAGATGGGACTAGTCATTCCCTTGTCATTCTTGTCAGAGGTAATCTATATTTGTCCAGCCCGAGATTTTTGTCTACAGCAGGTAAGATTTTATTGTTCCTAACCTTTCCACAGAACTTCAAAAGACCTGAACTGTTGCTTGAAGGAAGCAGTCATTTGACCTTACATTGGTTTGTTAGTATATGGCTTCTCAGTGACATGTGATTCTTTACCTGTGTTACACCCTTCCTAAACTCCCTGGTCCTCTCACCTGTCACCATGTGACAGGAAAACACAGCGCTCTGGATGAAGTGACCTCTCCATCCTCCTTTTCTCTTAACACTTTGTATTTTTTTTTTGTCCTCGTAACCAAAGACCTCTTGGCTAACCCCTCACGTCCCTCATCTCCCCCTCCATCACTTCTTCATATTTCTCTCTCATCACTATCCTTTCCCATCTCATTCTTTTGTGTGTTACTCTCGCTGTCACTGTCATCACTCACGCTGTTGTATTCTCAAGGAAGAGCCTCGGGATCAAAGAAATTCCCCTCAGATGTTTCCACCGGATGTTCTTGAACACATGTACATAAACTTTGTCTGATCCTCTAAAGGGGGTCAAATCTTGACAGCAGGAGTGTGCTAAGAGTTTTATACCTCAGCAACAGGAACACACACTCAATCTTCTTTCATGCATGGATTTGCTGCTGTTCAGTAAGTGGGTTTTGTTGTTTTCACAAAGAGCTACGGTGCAGAAACATTCAGGGTTTTTTTCTTTTTTCAGTAGGACGTTTTTGCCTCCAGGATGTGGCTTCCTAAAATCCAGGAGATTAAATATTTTGATGAGTATCTCACATCGTAGTCAGTCAATCAATGCGAAATTCCTCAACAACTGCTGGTTAGATTGCATTGGAGGAGGAAAATACACCATTTATATGGCAATTTACTGCTTTTCCTTTTACTAAAAAGTTGTAAGAGCTTAAGCTGCTGGCAGCTAAACAACATGCGTTTGTCAAATTTTCACTCACATTGTGTTAAAACTCATTTGACTTTTCTTTACTTTCTGATTTTATGTTGGTTGAATGAATGAGCAGCAGCCTGTTCCTTTCCTTGGTTTTGACAATGTTATGAGTAATAAACACATAAACTTACATTAAAAAGTATATCTCTTCATATTTAGGTTTTGCCAGTCAAGGCAATAAAATGTACTTTTTTAAGGATTTGCAGATTTTGGTCAGAATCAATCACAACATTTCAGTTCAAACTATTAAACACGGTGGTGGAGGGCTGGTGATTTGCAACCACTGGCCCTGAGGCAAGTTCAACAAAGTAGGTCTTCCTTCCCCGAGTCTGACTTAACAAAGCCTAAAACACTACTAAGAAATAGGTACTATAACGATAATTTTGATGTTACTTTGTTTACTGACTTTTTGTTTTAGTCTGTGTTCATTCACATAAAAAGGAGTGTTTTTCTGGTCAAAATGCATCAGTCTAACAAATAAAGCAAAAAGAAAAAAAAAAGAAGGAAAAACTGTTTGTCTCAGGACTTACAGCTTGTTGTAATAATGGAAAGGGAAGACTATAGGCTAAAGATCCTAAAGAGAAAATGTCAATATTTCTTATATGTTGCAGAAAACCATTAGTTGTAAATTATAAAAGACTGCCTGCTGCCAATTTAGGTTAGGACAGAAAGATTTGAAACTTTTAGCTCCATAATCCAAGGTGTATTTAGCTCTGACTCTGTCCCATAATATGCAAATCACTTCATTGATCAAATCTGTTATTCCTTAAACATTCTCTGATGTACAGAGGTAATAAGTCATTACATCTAACTGTATATTAAGTGTTTAATGAGTGCCTCAACAAATCAAAACAAAAAATGAAAAATGTTTATGCATCGGCTTTTTTTCAGCTTTTTCTTGTGCTAGAAATCATTTAATTTTCAACCATGTGCTGCAAAAATGACAGCAATGTAAAAGTTTATAAAAAAAATAACATTCAAACAAAGCACTATGAAACATTTGATATTGGAGTTGTTTTTTTTAAAGGCAACAATCAATTTTGCTCTTAGCCTCTTTTAGACTAGCTGTTAGTTCATCAATCCAGTCAGACAAAAACAAAACAAACTAAGGCTGTGCAGAGTTATTTACATCAGGTAAGATATTTATGATTCATGACATTTTAACAGAATCTTACTTAAAATATCTTAAATACTGCTTTGGAGTAATATAATTTATTCAGGCTATGTTCTTTTTTATTTTTTTGTAGTTTCTAGTCAGGTTGCACAATGGGTGGATGAGGATCCACTCAGAAGCACACAGTCTGTGACTGAAGACATATGACTCTCTGCTGTAAATGTCCAAATAACATCCTGGGTATGTGATAAGCAAATATACAAACAGATTTTGTTTACCTTCTCCCTTGTGAATTATTCTGATAGGAATGTTGGATAGCAGGTCACTGAAACCCTTTGGTCTCACTGAAATATCAACAACTTATGAAGGGATTAAAATAGCTGTCAAGGATAAAAACACTCACTTTCATATGAGAAAAAAGAAAAGTTCTGTTTTCATTATTAGGTCAGTATTGTGTATATACAGCATGAACTAGATTTTTGAATTAAAAAAAAAAATTATGAACCAGGATATAATGCTGGGTCTCTAATTGGCCCTCTTGTCCTTCACAGAGCAATTTTCAAAACAAAACATGTGCTTTATGCTCTTCTGTGCAGCTGCGGTCTGGATGAAAACAAGCGGGAAAAAAAAATGCATTCAGATTTCAGGCTGTAATTTTCAGACGGCAACCAACTGCTGCCAATGAAATGATGGATGGCAACACTTGATAGGTAATGGGGATACTGCTTACAAAACACACGATGATACACATGAATAATGTCCCCCAGAAGGACAGGATAATACAACCGTTGTGATTAAAAAAGGAGTAAATGTGAGCCTGGCTGGTGTTTATGGGGCTGCACACCTGAGACCGTTGTGTGGAGATGAACAGAGCCTCCAAAACAAAACATGATATATGAGCCTCTAAGTAATTTTAATAAATTATTATTTTTTTATTGTTCCATAATCACACTTTGTTAGTCGCAGATTATGCCGATCCATTTCGTCATATTAGCTCGCAACAAGCAAACAGTGCTTTTTATTTAAAGTCAGAATCAACACATTTCTTGTTACCACAGATGGGGATAAGATGAATAAGAACAACAAAAGGATTGAATTTACTATCACATTATTCATCTTTAATTTCTTCTTGCAGAAAGGTGTTCAGTTTGTTATTGACTGCAATCCGCTCTTCTAGAAAGTTAATATTGATCACTATGAATGAAAGAAATGTGTGCTAGCCAGTAATCCATCAAGGGAAGGGATCAGGGATTAATACAGGTGCTGGTCATAAAATTAGAATATCATGAAAAAGTAGATTGATTTTAGTAATTCCATTTAAAAAGTGAAACTTGTATATTATATTCATACATTACATACAAACTCATATATTTCAAATGTTTATTTTGTTTAATTTTGATGATTAC
>NC_051449.1:17257062-17299662 GCF_001649575.2 Kryptolebias marmoratus | reverse complement strand
AATTAAACGAAATAAACATTTGAAATATATGAGTTTGTATGTAATGTATGAATATAATATACAAGTTTCACTTTTTAAATGGAATTACTGAAATCAATCTACTTTTTCATGATATTCTAATTTTATGACCAGCACCTGTATATGTCATGAATACTAATTTAATTGAGTCATACTCTCTGACTTCCACCTCTTCTTAACGTCAATAAGAGTTCTTGTACTGATGGTATGAAGTTGGTTTTAATGTAGTTTGTCAAAGCTTACAGTTGTCTTGGTACAACACCACCTTGGAGCCAATCTTAAACCACCGTCGAACTAAAATACAACATAAACTTCAATGAGATAACGCAAAGAATACAATAAAGAAATAAAATGATACATAACTTAGAAACATGCCTTGCTGGCTGACCCTTATTTGTGGGTAGAAATGAGGTCTTTGCAACTACTTTCCAGCATTCAATAAATTACTTTAACTTAAATTGGTCTTTCCAGCTGCCACTTATCCTGCTCATGCTTCACAGAGTGCATCACTCTTAAGCGTCCCAGCGAACCAACATTCCAGATATTAGTTCCTGTTCAGAAAGTTCTCTAAACAAATATTCATAATACAAAAATAAAAGCATGAACTAAAATCATGGCAGTAAAATACTCTGTCCATATACTGGTCACTGTCTCGAGATCTGGGGATTTCAACCTGATGGATTTAACTAAAACTTTTAAATCCTGTATTATTCAGCTGTAGTATTGTTTAAGTACAGGCATTCAACTGGAGATGCTTATACAGTCTGTCTACATGTTCACAGTCCACTGATCAAAGGAGATGCTAGAGTAAACTTCAAGATTCCCACGCAGCTGTGTTTGACTTGCAACAAGACAAATCACTCTTTGACACTTTGACACTTGTAGTAATACCAATGTCTCTGCCTTGTCTTTCAGTGGTTACTCTCTTTTCCCACAGCAAACGGTGCAAAACATCTTTGAATTTACAGCCAAGCAGTATTATTTGAAAGGACATTTTTTTGTGTAACTTCTTTTGGTTATTATTTTCACAAAACATGTCTTCTGCTCTGTAACCGAGCTCCAAGTTTAGCCCCCGTTTTGCTGATTTCTCTGCGTTCCTGTGAGAAATACGCCGTCATGAAAAAGAAATGTGTGTGATAGTGGCAGGCCCACAGCTGCTTCATTCTGCCACTGCTTTTCTCTGCCCTTATTGGGCTGTTAATTTTATTATTCAAAACTATTCATATATTCAATATATATTTATTTGGTAGTCATGTCCACTTGTTTTGGACGAAGTCAACGAGTTCATGACTGAGTGAAATGACTTTAGGTGGCAGTAATAAGAGCCACGTGAATTCTCTGAATACTAAAGGATGAACTTTTAATGCCCCATTATATAGCTTTTAGATTTGGAAACAATGAACTATTCTCTGTGAAAACAAAGGAATTAATGCCGACTACAATTCCTCGAGGCTGCACCTTTCAAAGCTATGCTAGAATATTTTCATACCGCAGGATTAAATGGGATTTATGTAAAAAATGATGAAGATGGGAGGGTCACTTTGAGCAGCCTGTTACAACATCCTGCACTCTTGTGTGTGTGCAGTTTTTTATTTAACTACCTGAGGGGTGTCAAACTCCAGGCCTCGAGGCCTCTGCTCCAACACACCTGATTTAAATGGTTTAATCGCCTCCTCCCCAAATCATCAAGTTCTCCAGGAGCACGGCAACAAGTCATCCATTTAAACCAGGTATTTCAAAGAAAGAACACATCTAAAACATGCAGGACAGCGGCCCTCGAGGAACGGATTTTGACACCTGTGAACTACCTGGTTAATGACATAACATTTTAGTTTCTAATATATATATATATATATATATATATATATATATATATATATATATATATATATATATGATTTTAACCATCTTGAAACAATTTCATTGAATTATATGAAAATATAATATTTTTCCTAGACAGTTTTCTTTAACTCCATGAGATCTTTCAACTAAATTGAAGGAAAACAAAGCACAGGGAATGATAACAGGAAGTCATACTTTGCTCTGATCAATTAGCACTGAGCTTGGTGAGAAAACTTGTTCCACCTCAACTCACCTTTTATGTAGGCAGATGTTAACGTCTGTGAAATGAGTGGGATACTAACTCCTCACTCATCTCTCTAAACTTTCATCAACTAGTTGGTGGCTGCATTTCCACACAATCCACTTCAGGATTTTGACATAAAAGCTCTGAAAACAAGTCATTAACATTTTAAATCACAGAACTGGACCACTGGAGTGTTTATGATAGCGTTTAACTAAAAAAAAAAAAAACAACAACATAAAAACTCATTATTTTTATATTTTATTTAATTTCCCATTACCCACTTAACAGTTGATGTAGGTAGAAACAGAAGTTTATATTACAATTTAGGCAAAAACCAAACACAGGGAAGCCTTAAGCGTCTGGGTCATCAGGGCCAAAACAAACAAAAAAAAACCCACTTCCTTCTAACTATGAAATAAAATACCACTACAGGTAAACAAAAAGGTACAAAGACTGAGCATCCTGGCTATCTACAAAACGGGGAAAAGAACTGGAACAAAAATGGAACCCCTACCAGCTTCCATTGTGAACAAAATAAATAAACACTTCCCTTTAACATATTCACTTACAATATGCTCATACAGTAATGTTTAAAATAGGCTGCACAAGTGCACAGTAACAAGATCACTGCAGATCAAGGCCCAAGGAAAAAGGGACTTGAGAGTGAGCTCTTTATGCAGTGGCTGACGAGCTGCAACACATCTCACCTGTGGCAGTCAGGCAGACCTGAAACAAAAGAGAGGAGAAAGTTCTCTCATGAAGAGAGCCCCTAGAGGTCAGTGACCGTAACACCACAACAGAATCAGACCTGCTTTTAATGCAGGGGCCCATCAGGGCCTGAAGATGACGACCATCCAATACTGACCTTCAGTCTTGTCCTTTGACCTCAGAGATTTCTCCAGATTTTTTAAATCTTTCGATGATGTTATGAACTACAGATGCTAGGGTATTGAAAGTCTTCCCATTTTTCTATTGAGGAACACTATTTTGAAACTGTTCCACTATTTTTAGATGCAGGCTGGTGAACCTCTGTCCATATCTCCTTCTGAGAAATTCAGCCTCTCTAGAAAGTTTGTTTTCTATGCTGAGTCATCTTACTGACCTGTTGCCAGTTAAGCTAATTTGCTGTAAAATGCTCCTCTAGCTGTTTCTTCTTTGTACCACTAACTTTTTCAGCCTTTTGTTGCCCCTGTCCCAACTTTTTAGAGATGTTTTGCTGCGATCAAATTCAAAACTATCTTATTTTTTCCCCCAAAAAAAAGTTTTTTAGTTTTAACATTGTTGAAATGTTTAACATGTTCCAACGTGAATCCAATGTGGGCTTATGGGATTTGAAAATCATTGCATTCTATTTTTAGTTACACTCTTCACAAAGTCCACTATTTTTTGGCATTGGGGTTGTACTTAATGGCTGCTGAAATTTCAGTAAGTATCTGCATGTTTCTTTATGAAAGCACCTTTTTACCAACAGTAATGTCTCAACTCAAGGCTCTAAAACAGAACAAGTCAAAAGAGATGAGACTGAGTGATTTTACATGTTTATGTAGCTGTAGTTTTAAAGCTTTTCTCTTGGGGGTGGTTTTAGTTTCTGGATGTAACCTTAGCTTTTAAAGTTTGTTTGAGCCCTCAGAGCACTAAGAGGTAAACATGCTGCACTGTCAACAGGAAATGATTTAATGGACTTGCTTCAGATGGTGTGTCCATGGGGGTGGGGTGTATGAATCATATAGAAGAGAAACATGACGTTTTTGTTCTCAGATACGTTTTATATTACAACTCAAAAAATGTAAGTCTGTGGTGTGAATGTTTAGAAAAGGATGTTAATGACAGAAATAAGTTTACATCACTGTGTTTTTGTTTCTGTTCAGTTCCACAAACCAGAAATATTTGATTCTTTACATGAAAAAAGGGAACACCATGGTAGGAATACAATTTATTTTGCACATTTATTTCTCAAAGTGAAGAAGAAAACCCGCTTTGAAATTCTTGTAGTTAGTGTTTTCATGCACCATAATGATCTGAGATAAGGTTCAGTTTACACATCCAAGATGGAATCACAAAACAGAACATTTTACATTAACAAGTTATTGTCGCACTTTATTAACACCATCAGTCCAAAGCCAGTCTGGTCAGAATTAAAGTATGTTTCACAAAACAGAGGTTGTTCAAAGACCTGCTTACAACAAGCAAGATATTACTTGTTCATAACCAATTCACTGAACCTCACTTAAAAAGACCTGAACTATTCTTCTAGTAAATAGATTGTGTATTATAAGTTTTTGCGTGAACATATTTTCCATATATGCAAAACTATGAGAAATTTAGTGACACTGAGAAGTGTTCACACACAGCTCCCCCACACCCATCATGTAGCCCCATGGGGTAAGCTAATGACGCCTCAGATTTCCCTCTACTTCTCAGGTGTGAGTATAATTTAGCCGCTATTGTTTGCATTTTGCAAAACAAAGCAGTCATGTTCGAAATACTCAGCCGTAACCTGAGATGCACGCCTTCTATAAATAATGAGTGTGATTTTATGGTGAGGGGTGGAGTAGGGGGATATCAGGAAAGACGGTGGACAGGTATTTTAGTCCCTGCTGAGAAGCACTGTGGGCAGACCCTGGGGCATCGTGACAACAGCAAAACTTTGATACGGCCTGCAAAAAGACAAAGCTGTGAATTTTAACCCTCCTGAAGCCCTCAAAAGAGAGAAAGATAGAGAGAGGTAGAGAAGCCCTTGCAACTTTGGGTCAATTTGACCCGAAGGCAACAAGAGGGTGTTTGTAAAGATGTGATAGGTTAATGGTTTGTTTTTGTTTTTACAGATTTTTTCTCTGCCAGTCTTTAAAAAATGAAAATATCAACTAGTCAGTCTCCCCCAAAGGCAATGTACAATTATCGCATAGCACCAAAAAATCAAAACCCTTTAATGGTCTGTTTATGTGAATGAATTCATCACATCAAACACTAATGGATTTCACTATATTAAAAATGGCAAGAAGTAAAGGGGCATTTTATTAAAACTCTGCTTCTTGTTTTTGTTTGGCTGTGGAGCCAGTGTTGCTTTTGGCCCCACATTATCTCCCTGTGATTCTTTTAATGCCATCTGACCTCTGGCATCTGAGCCACACTTATAGAGGCACTTCCTCTTTGCCAGGAATTTAGCGACTCAATTAACAGAAACTCTCTCTGATGTCTTATCAGTGGCACAAACCCAACAGTGTATGTGTGTGTAGGTGTGTGTGTACGTGTGTGTTTGTTTGTCTGTCTGTTTTGCCATATATCTCATGAATCACTGGACAGATTTTAATGAGACTCTCAGAATGTAATCTCTAGATTTACATCTAAAACTGGTTACATTTTCAAGTAAATGTGATTCAAGATGGCTGCCACAGCCAATCGACTACGGCAAACACAACTCAGTTATTTTTTACAGATACTGAGCTACAATTCGGACTGGCAGTAGCTGACAGACATCTCCAAAACATACTCTAAGCGCTAACAGATTGCACAAGGTCTTTGCCTGAAACTCTGACATGCAATCTTCAAGGAATGCTACTTTAATATAAAAATAAGGTAATACACATATATACTCTTTACACATTTAAAGAGCTGGACCTTTTATGCCACATTTATATGAAGTGAGTTATTACAGGATGAAATGTGAGAAAAAGGATGAATTTGCCATTATCTTTTTCTCCCATAGTTATTCTTTAATGTCACCATTAATGTAGTTTGAGCTCACAATCCATATTTTCATTTTAACTGATTTATTGCTTTGTTTTTTTTTTGTTTTTTTTTTGCATACATAAAGTGTCTTGTTATCTGTACCAAGAAATTCTTTTCACTGACATGTGCTGCCTTTCCTGAACGTCACAGAGCTGCCTTGTCGGTCTCACAGCAGGGGCAACAATACTTGTCCTGCCCCTTTCCTGCTGTCCCTCCTATTTATGGATGCCCTGTAGCCCAATTCACTATCAGATGTTTGGTTTAAATACACTGTAAAATCCTCAGAACAACAACAAAGGGTTCAATATGTTATGATACAGTTCAAGCCAAGTTAAAGTGTCATACCTTGCCTCAAACCAGTATGTTAACAAAGCTTATAAACATTATACTTGACACCCATCTATCTGCTTTGTTTGTTTGTCATGTGATGTAACGTAATAGTACATAGTAATGGTAATAAATACAGCTAAATGCCTATGGACACAACTATACTGCAAAGTTTCTATGCTGCTTTCCTAAATATATATAAGAGACTGACATATTACTTTGTAATTTAGGAAAAGTCAAGCAGCTTTTATTATGATATACAAAGAGACTGGTTGAAAAAAGATTTATGTTTATGTGTGTTTGTATTTGCTGTTCTCTGTGCATGAAGCGATTTGGTATCTTCTCAATCGTCCCACCGACCTCCGGCAGCGAGAAAGGCCTCAAACTGTGGAATGCCTGCTGCCATTTAAGCTCCATTACTACCTGCTGCTGCCCTATTCTTCCTGCCCTCTATTGCCTGGGGTTCGTATTGGATAAGAGCCGTAAAGCCCTGCGTTTCATGGGGCAGGGTTGGGTGTAATTGGAGGGAGGCAGGCCCCTCATTCCCAGCACTGCGGGGGGCTACAATCACAGGTTTGCCCTAGCCTTTGGGCCGCCCCACCAGAAGCTAAAGAGGGTCTAAACCGGGCACCGCAGGGGTTGATATCAAGCACCATCGGAGTTCAGGGATAACAGCAAATAACACTGGGGAGAGCAAAGACACACACAATCATAACACAGTCAGTATGTTGGTCAGAAGTTGTTTATTGCAGTCAAGTGTGCTGAGTAGGAAGGCTAGGAGTGGGGGTGAATTGGAGGTTAAAGCGAGAAGTTCTGACTTTTGTCATAAAGATGTTGATTCCAGGTGAGATTTTTTTTATTGCAAAAAAAAAAAATCTAACTTGCTGTCAATAATAACAACACAAAAAGAGCTGCACATCAATTTCTTACATCAGAAACACGTTTTCTCTACTGCACTGGAACACCCAGATGTTTACCTGTGTTCATTAAAAGTAATTTTAAGTAAATACTTTTTGACTCACGCCTTTCATCTGTCTTTTGCATACAGTAATCGTGCCTTTTGTTTAAGAATTGTGACAAATGCAGCGACAGCTAACAGAAGGTTCAATCTGCATCAGAAATGAAACAAATTAAAGTGAAAACAGTTGCAAAAACTTTAAGTTACCTGCCTGCAGAGATATGAGTTAGATCAACATGAAGGTGCTTGTTCACATCTGATGTCTGCACAGCAAAAATGACTCATTTAATTTCCAGTAGATGAAAAATATGTGAGGCAAGCCAAGCCTTAGATTCAGCACACACACACACACACAAACACACATTATTTATACCTGACCTGCACGAAATGGCGGGTCCCAGCAACATAACCGAAGTCTAAACTTGTCCCTCCACATTCAGTGAGAAATGGCCCAACTTATTTACACACCCAATCATAACAAAGAGGTTACGATTCAGGATGTGTCAACCAACTTGTCATTCACAACAAAGGCAGCACAAGATCAACAACAAATGGTGGCAGTAATCTCTCATGTAAGGATCACATGGGTGTTAATAGAAGCGGTAAAGTAACAGTGAGGAAGAAACAATGCTTAGTAAGTATTGTGTCAATATGGGAGGGCAGGGTTGTCTCTGTGTGTGTATTTAGTAAAGCTGGCCCATGTGTGAGAGAATGCTTGAGCATGCAGGAGTACTATATGTGTATTTATTTACTTCTCTTTTTTTGCTTATGTGTGTGTGTGTTTGCATTGATGATGGATGTGCATGTCTTGTGTTCTGTGTGAGTACATTTTTGTTTTAATAATTCCTTCACTTATTGTTTGCTTGTGGTGTCTGTCTAATTGTGTATGAATAGCCAGTTTCAAGTGTTTAAATAAGTAATTATTGTCGGTTACATAAAAAAAGCAGGCTGCACAAAGATGGTCCAACACATAGTAGCGGGATAGGAAATGCAGGCAGGCAAAGTGGACACAAAACGCCACAACCGAGTTGGAAGAATAGAGGACAGGAACATCTGAAAATTTAATCTTCCATTTGTACTTGTAAGGCAGAATTTTTGAGTTCCAAGTCAGACAAATGAGCTGAAACGACCCCTGAAGTCGGAATTCTGACTCAGAAAGCTGGAGATTCCTACCAACCCCAACCTCAAAATCCAATATGGCTGCCTCACACATGAAAAGTGGTGAGAGTTGCAGAAGTAAATAATTATTTTCCATTTTGTTGATATGTATCTCTATTAAATTAGTCCTACACTGTTCTACTTTATTAGGAAACATGTTGCTACAATGTTCAGCTTGTATGACTAATAATATGGTAATTAGTTACTAATCCTACTGGTTTTCAACCTTGCAACTGGAACATAGTTAAGAATGTGACACCATTCCCAGATCACAGTTCTAGCTTCCAGGGTGAATAAATGCAGATAAAGAATGACAAACAACTGATGGCTAACCAATCAGACTTTGTGGTGAGCAGTAAATTCTAGAAGAAAGCAGTTGTAATAGATTTTGACAGCAAGAAGAGAAATATGGAACACAAGAAGCTCAAGAAATAGCAAGGGCTGATAAAGAAAATGGAGAAGTTAGGGAAAAACAATGGTTGTGACCTATAAATTGTGACAATATCTCTTTTTCAGAAAACCGTTTGGTGATATGGCTGTAAAAATGGGGCCCTCTTTCAACTGGCTCAGGCTGTTCATGAGTCACCAATTAACAGCCACATCAAGGATGCGAGCTTTTAGAAATGAAGCCAGTGTCATGCAACAATAGAAGGAGTGGAGTGTAACTGGTTGAGATTGAAATGATGCACCACACACAAAATGTGTGTTGGACTTCTTCCGTTTTAAATCCTATGGCCAGCTGGTCACACCTGATCAGGACTACCATGACAATCAGGGCTTTACCACTACCTCCCTTGGCTGCTCAAAGGGGTAAAATCAGCAGGTTGTTTTCAACCCTTCATGTCACCTTGGTCATTAAACAAGGAGTGGCAGGCCCACCTCAGAACAACCTCGGACCTCTCTGTCCAGAAGAGTTCAGTCCCAGGAACCAATAAAAAATAATGTAAAGCCCTCCAGTTCCCACGGTCCCTACAAAAACATATGAATATGGCTATTTGTCTTCTTAAGTGTGTGTTTGTGTATGTGTGTGTGTGAAAGTGTTGATGGATGTTTACTCTGCTGGAAGCTTCACTGTGACAGTTCAAAGCTCAGATAAGGTGTCCAACAGGTCATGTTGAGTTAGCACTAACAACCCGATGAAAAACATGGTGTATTTTGTCTCTGCTGTCAGTACTCTCACAAACAGATGGTTTGGGTTGACTCAGAGGACGAAGGTAGCACTGCACACTGACACACTGTCCAATCACACAACCTGAAGCTCTGTCTTTAACACATTCAGAGATGGCTCCAATGTTCTGACCTTTGAAAACTGCCTTGCAGGGTTTAATTAAGGGTCGCTGAAAACAGGTTAAACACCCTCCAAGACGCTAATTGAACCAGGCTCGCGCTCTTCATTGTCTAAAACTGAATGCTTCAGTCTAGTGAATACATTTTTTTAAATACAGTCTCTTCCCATTTCCTGCCTGAACATCAGTCTTCATTTCTCGTTCTCTCTCAATCATCCTTTCCTTCCTTGTTCTTCTTTTCCCTCGCTACAGAGGCTGATGACAGCAGACTGACGCAATTACTGCACAGCCAGCTGTGAAAACACACAAATCAAATGGAAATGAAAATAAAAATGACAGCGAATTGAGTTTATTATGCTGTAACAAGCCAGTTCATGTGACTTTAGACAAAGTGGGGGATTGAAACAGCACGAATGATTTATTTTATGCTTCACCTAAAGATCATACTAGCTTTAAAAAATTCTGACATTTATACTTTAACCCTTCTTATCTATGAGATGAAGAGGGCTGATTAAAGAAAAAAAGGCATTAACTGGCACTATTAGCAAAAATGACAAAATCAGACTGTTAGCCTTTGGTGACTCTGTGTTCACTGAAATGCTGTTGTTGTTATAATTTTTTATCTGCAAGTATACATAAAAAAGTTGCCCATCTATATGTACATAACAAATACATATTTCACATTTTCTTTTCACTGACCGAGCATGGAGTCATGTTAGACTCTGCTTGGTGTCAACAAAAATTCTAGCAGCCAGATCAATCCAAGCATCGTATATGAAACTAATCATTTGGTTTGTTTGGTATTTTGGATCTATTTCATAGATAAAATACAAGTCAGTCAAGAAATTCAGAACTTTAATCTGAAAAGGTTTTAATTTTTCCCTTATTTTGCTGTAAACTAACAAAGACTCCATGCATTGAGCTCTATGCTATAGTTTTGCACCGAAAGATTTGCTACAAACACAGTAGGTTCTTACTGCTTGCCATTAGGATCAACCAAGGACATGACTTTCTCATCTGTGCTCACATCTGTATCTATGACAATTGTACAGTACATTTCTGTTTACAAGATGTAGCCTGATGTGACCCAGTATTATTGTCTTTTGAGTGACAGCCTGATTAGTTTGAAATTATGTCTGAGCCTGAATGCCTCTAGCTTCTCCTTTACTGTACCGCCAGCTTGATACAGTCTGACATGTTCAATAAAATGCTAATAGCTCAGTATTGTAATAAATCTTCTTGACTGTTTGTTCTGTACTTTCGCCTGGGATGACCGCAGATGATGCAAGTGCAAACTCAACATCAATTTAAGTTATTAAACTTTATTTAAACCCCCGACACAGGAAGTGGTAGTTTTACTTGAAGTAGAGTTTTTGTTTTGCTTTGAAAATGGCATCATATAGATAGATAGATAGATAGAGAGAGAGAGAGAGAGAGCAACTGAGAATCTTACACAGAGCCAGCTGTTTACTTAGCATTTAGAGAAACACTGACAGGTTATGTCACTAAAAAAGCATTATTTCATGAAGCATCTATTTAAAAATTCAACTTCATTCACTTGTCATCATCTTATTGTGATGACAGACTCCAAGAAACAGCAGGAATAAGGTCAGGACACACCTTTGACTTTACGCTATAATTACTCTGCCATCTTAATTATCTTGTGTCCAATGGTCACAGTCAACTGAAGTTTATGTTCTCATCAGTATAATGTCAAGCTGATTTGTCAACTAGTTTTGATGGGCTGTGAGTCTCTCCAGGTGTCCACAGATTGCGTGGTCTAACCAACACACCCATCCCCTGCTGTGCCACTTGGAATTCCTACCTCTGGCGTTCCCACTGGCGTTCACGCGTTTGGACGCACACACCCACACTCAGGCACCTATTAACGCAAGCGTGTTCTCAGTCCACCCCAACCGTTTGATCATGTGCTAACGACAGTAATGATGGTGTTTAGTTCAAGCGAGTCAACATCGCTCTGTCTTAGCTAACAACTCTCAGGTATTTAGCTGGAGGGATGGGGGATTGGCAAACCGACTCTGGGAGGAACTGTTTGTAATAATCAGAAAGAAAACAACTTGATCAACGAGAGAATACAGACAAAAACAATTTGCTCTATAAAACTGTTATTTTTAGAAGTTGCGCTATATATTTATCTGAAAGAGCAGTGAGGCTCTCAACTGATTTCAATAACCATTAAAATCTGTTCTTGTGTGTACCTGAAAGAATGCTGTGGAAACATAAATCTTGGTAGCATGCTAAGGACAGCAATTACAACAATTTAGCAGGAACTTTCAGTTGGAAAAGTGACATGTAATGTGAAATATCAGTATGTGGTTTAATGAGCTGTAGGAAAATGACATTAAATTGGATGTGATTTCCTTAGGCCAACCAAAAACTGGTAATATGCTTCCTGAAAAAAAGGTTATGGTGCTTTTTAGTAAAGATCTTAAAGGATATAAAGTTATATCAGTGTAAAATCAATATTTTCCTTTTTAACTATCATCTGTTTGGCTATGAGAGCTTATGGCATCACATAGGCTGTAAAAATAAATGCAAAGCAAATGCAGCAATAAGGGAACTTGTAAAATACATTATGAAGTATGCAAACTATAAAAAAAAGCACTAATGGACACAAAGGAATGAACGAATGTGAGAAATTGTGATGCGTTTAGGCAACTATCAATGAGAAGGAAACTTATCAGAGCTTTAGATCATTAGTAATGTTGTGTGTATTTTTGTGATTAGTGACAAAACAGGACAGAGAGGCCCTCATTGGATGGTGAGCTGTCATAAATGACTTGGGTAGGTTCCTGTTTGGTTTTGTAGGTTACATTTAAAATGTTATAATGCTGTTACATTTGGTCATTTGGATATTTTGGTTTTAAGTATAGACAGATCCCAGACATACAGCAGTAACTTTATAGGTCTTTCCACCTCCCCAAAATAAGGCTACAGTTTCTCTGAAAGCTTAAAATCAGGGATGATTTTTAGCGAAAAATCGAAGCTTGATGTTAGGAAATATTGACAGTAACCTGTGCCATATTAAAATGTGAGATTTTTTATGTGCCAAGTTGTACACCGTTTGATATTTGCCGTTGGTCATATTTGATGAGAGCGATAAATCATCTGCTGGTAAACCCCCTGCACGAAAGGTTCACAGACAGAGAGTAAAGATTTTCTTGTGATTCTTTAACAACAACATTAAAAAACTAGTTTGCAATGGCCAAAAGTTGAACTCAGTTTTAATGATCTTTTGCAAAAACCTTATGTAAAAATAGCTGGGGAGCCAAATTAATGTTGTTGTCAGAACTACTTTCTTCCAGCTGAGGGCTCTTGCTAAGGTGAAACCTATTCTTTTATTTGCTGATTTAGAAAATGGTAATTAATGCCTTTATTTCATCCAGATTGTACTGTAATAGTCCTCAGTCTCCTCTACCTCAATTGCATCTTGTCAAAAAATGCTGCAGCACAACTACTGACAAGCCCATGCAAGTGAGACCACATCTAATTGGTCTTGACTTATTTGCACCAGCTCCAAAAAAATGAGATTTTCTTTTCTAAAAGCCTGTGACTGTTAACTTCTCATTTCTTCTGAATAAATTTTGTTCACAATTAGGACCTAATGTTTAGCTCTAAGGTAGCAGATGTGTGGATAGCAAAAAAGCCTTGATTGTCACAAAAAATACTCTGTAAAATTGAATTAAAAGTAGGGTTTTTGTTGTTCACAGGGTTACCTTATGACCTTATAAGGTTTTAAACTCCCCTCATTATACCATAGTATATGTAAACATAAATAGATGAATCATTTATTAAGTAGACAATATTATGAAATGTCTTGAAGATACACTTTATTTCTGATGTTGGACGGATTGTGTATCTTTAAAACTAAGAAAAATGAGTCAGAAAATAATCCATACTTTCATCCTCCTCATGCATTTACAACCACAACCACAATTTTCCAAAGACAGTTGAGATGCAGTTTATCTCCAGTGAATCTGTCTGGTTTCTGCAGAAATTCACTGAAAGCAAAACTGCAGCCAACTGTGCAGACAGTAACGCTGTCCGCTCATTGGTCCAGAATAAACAACCGTTTTATCAGTCGGCAGAGATTCATTTCTGTATTCTCAAACCATGTAACTGTATCCGAGGGTTTACAGAATAAGTTCATTTTGATAAGAATTGAGACGAGATGCTGCCTTTAACTCAAATTATGTTTACGCCTTTGCACAGAGCAGTCTCATTAGACCTTGCGTAAATCCAGAACTGATCTAAACCAATAACATCAATTAACACGGGCATTTAACAAAGTATCTATTAAAGAAAATACCAATGATATCATTCAATAGTTTGATTCCACATTCATTTGCCCCTCGGTTGCTTTCTTGCATCTCACGAGACTGCAGCTTGTAACCAATGCCCAAATCAGAGACACACCATAAAAAACTGCAGACCGAACAGGAACTAAATCATTTATTCTTCATCTTATCAGGTCACAGATATGATCCCCAGTGCTTAAGATTCCTTACATCTTGCCCAGCTCGCTCTGATATTCTGACTGCAATAAATATTTCCCACACTGTTCTGTCTCCACTGTTCACCTCAACCGTGGAGGTAGGATGTGGAGGGAAAACCCCCTGGAATCCCCACTTTCTGTGTGGCCTATGAACCCCAGTTCAAAAGGTCTCATAGCATCCTTCTCAAAGCACCACAGAACAAATCAATACATACAGTATACCTTTTGTTACTTATGTAAAACAGGACTCAATGAATATTGTTTTGTAGTGAACATCACCCACCTTATTGTCTTATTGCTTTGAAAACCGTGCAGTTATTCTTTTCCCACAGTGCATCAACACAGACAGTTTAAAATCAGAAACAGCCAGGCCTAACCGCTAACTAGCCCCTTGTTGCCCCCTTTTAATAATTTCAGGCTAACTGATGGAGACAAACCAAAGTGGTGGAAGGAGACGGGATCCCCTGGTGGAAGCTCTCTGGCTGTTGGACTTTATGCCTGTGAGTGTGTGTGTGTGTGTGTGTGCGTACGCTTGCTTTCCTCAAAGGAGGAAATGCTGCTCCTCGGGAGAGTCTGGACTAATTAGCATGAAGACGGAAACAGAGCTGCCTTTTCTTTCTAACTTCCCTCAAAGAGGAAATCTCACATGCAAAGTCTGCAAATCAGAGAGACGGATGAATTTAATCACCAGGCAAAGGAACTGTGTAGTTTGTGGTTGGAGAAGTTTAGCTGAACAAACCACCGAGTCCCATATCTCAGCTGTGAGCATTGTTTTTTGATCCGTTTCTTTGAAGAACTAAAAAAAAGATAAAAAAAGATGTGTTTTAAAACAGAGGCACGTTTCATTTTTCAGTTTGTGGAATTTTCTATTAAGAATCAGAAGGAGGAAATTAGCACCAATTAAGCAACATCTACTGCATTTTTTTTAAATTTACACATTTGTGTATACTGCACAAAACAACCAGTGATTCCTTCAGATGCCTCAGATTGTCACATATTAAGTAAGTAAATACGTTACGTAAGTAAGCTTTATTTGTATAGCACATTTCACAGATAACAACGTCACAAAGTGCTGAACAGAGAGCAACATAACAAAAAAGACAGTAAAACCATACCATATTAGATTAAAAAAAAAACCATTAAGTGTTTTGCTATTCAAAACTGCAGACTTTCTGTGATGCTTACTTTTTTTTTTTGTACATTTCTATTCCGTCCATAAGCAGAAACTATAATCAGTGCCAAGAACAATAATCAAGCTTCGGAATGGTCAAAAACTACAAAATGTCTTCAAAGGAGAGAGAGCATGTAAGAAACACAAGAAGTGAAGGTTACAAGTGCAGGTTAGGTGAGTTAGGTGAGGTGTTCTGATGAAGCCATTAAAGTGTCTTTTTTTGACTTTTAAGTGATTCCTAAAGGTAAAAATACCCTGCCACCCACCCACCCCTTATATATATATATATATATATATATATATATATATATATATATATATATATATTGTTATTGTTGCATCAAAGACAAACCCCAATTTAGAATATTTCAGACATTGGATGTACATTTACAACTGATTAGCTTTTGGAGTCAATCCTAATCAAGAAGGCCGCCACAACTAATTGATTCTTCTTATTATTCTACTATATATAAAATGCTTTAATATTCAAAGTCACTACTTGCAAGAAACAGGTTTCTGAACAATAACTGTCAACAAATCACATTAGGAGTAGCTGCAAGCTTGTGATGACTAGAGAAACAGCAGCATCACATTCAAAGGATTGCGTTCAGGAGGAGGATTAATAAAAGCATTTAAATACCTGATGAAAAAAACTAACTAATAACATAAGAGTCCTTTGGTACTGTTTCAGACATTTTACTCTTAAGAATTGTTTCCAAACCTTTTTATAGCACACTTATCTCCGCACACATTCAAACAAAAAGACAGCAGTTCCCAACAGGTGTTGGATGAAGTTTGAATGCCATCTGGAGAGACACAAAGGTGAATGTAGATATGAGTTTGGGCTGCACACCAGGAAGAATTAGATACTGCTTGATTGTATTTACTGGTGTGCCTGCAGAATGTGGCGAGCAAGGCGAATAAAAGACAAGAATCCTGTTTGCTCGCAGATATACTTGAAGTCTACAGTGCAGGTCTAAAACTGCCTGCTGTCGACATTTCGAAATCACTGGGAAATAAAAATGGCACCAAACGTTTGAGAACGTAGACATAGATGTGTGGAAATAATGCAATGCAATAAAAACACAGCTAAGTGGGACTAAAGCACTGTAGGAAGAAAGAAGTCCTATAATAATCTCCAAAAAAGTGGTTTATTTCATCGTAGGATTGAAGTTAGTGTATTCCTTTGAATATAAAGAAACAAAATATTTCACAATAAGAGACTCTGACATATATAATTTGACAGCAAAGTATTGACAACATACCCTCTATAATATGAAAGTTTTCTCCTTTATCAAAGCTTTTTTTTGTAAGGTTTTACTCCAGCTGCCAATAATTTTGCTCAGTCTGATTTATTAATAACATATTCTGACTCAAAGTTTCTAACCCTGCTGTGGCCTTCTGGTCAAATTGACCCAAAGTTACAGGGGCTTCTCTGCCTCTCTTTGTCTCGCTCTCTCTTGAGGGCTTCAGGAGGCTCAAAAGAGCCCAGTGCAGGAACATTACTGGAAATAGAAATGTAAAAGAAAACATTCTCGGTTGTCACAAATTCTATGCTGGACAACCTGTTGGGTAACAATGGAGCCCTGCAGCACTGTTTACTTTGTCCATAAGCAAATACAAGAGCTAAAC
This sequence comes from Kryptolebias marmoratus, assembly GCF_001649575.2. Classification (NCBI taxonomy): domain Eukaryota; kingdom Metazoa; phylum Chordata; class Actinopteri; order Cyprinodontiformes; family Rivulidae; genus Kryptolebias; species Kryptolebias marmoratus. Next base: position 17,282,781 of record NC_051449.1, on the reverse strand, counting down.
GGCCATTACGGTTTTACTTAGTTTACTTTGCTTTTACTTGCACATGGTAAGGCTTAAGTAAATGGTTCAAATTTTTGGAAGTGGGCTTTTGTGGAAAAGTTACGAAATATTAATACCATACCTGTTGTAGATAGATCTTTGAACAACCTCCGTTTGGAAACAAAAAGAGCCTAATTCTAACTAGATGGCTGAGCTAACAGCTAGGATGAGGTGAATCAAGAACAAAGTGGCTTACTGTTGTCTAAAAACAAATTCACTCTCAGAAATTCCATTCAGTGGTTCATGCAAATGCTGTTTTATAGATGTTTACATGGTTCGCAATTTCCCAAATAGTTTCAACGAGAGAATTATTATGACGTTCCTGTTGAAAGTTTTACAGGCTCCATCAGAAGTGCTACAGCTAACCTCTGCTGCTATTTGCGTTTGCAAAAAATGGTAAAACTCTATGTCAACAATGTGCAGCATTGTTACGATTCATAAACTAGTGTTCGCATGAACATGTTCTTTTTTTATTTGGAGTTGTTTTAACGTGACAATGATCCACTTTGGTCTTGGCCTCACTCAGATTAACTATTAACTCCTCAATCTAATCAGAATTAAACTCTATTTCTCCAAACCGAGGTCATTCAAAGAGCCATTTGCAACAGGTAAAAAAACACTTCAAAAGATATGAAGTATTGCTTTGAATATTTAAAATATTTGGTGAAGTTTAGACGTGACAAACATACCTGGGGGCTGGGTTTCCAATTCAGAAATTGAAGCAATGTTTTGTGAAACTGCTGTGCTGTTTTAGACATTTGGACTCATCTGGACACATCACACACTTTCTTGTGAGAAGACTGTGTGGAGTTAGGATCAGTGTACTTTGCTGCAGAGGGAAGTTTCTAATGGTGTAATAAATAAACACAATCTTAAGGACTGTTCTGTCTCTGTTAAATCTGTTAGCAGCCTTCCAAATAGCCCCAAAATTGGCCAGAATGCCACAGTGCTTAACCAATAACAGTTTTATCTAGTGAGAAATGAATAATCTAAATAGTAGATAGCCACAGCAGAATGTAAATGAAACCCCATCAGCAGGTCTGTGTACTCTCTTATCATATCGCTGATGTTAAGCTACATTAAACATGCGAGCAAATTAGCACAAAAGTCATTATGTGTATTATTCTATCTTTACATCAGACCTGCTTCTGTGCTCTAGCTTGGCAAGTTTTACAGGATCAGGAAGAGGGGAAAAAAAATCAGTTAGGCTTACATGAATCAAGGCACATCTTGTTCATTCCCCTGAGAAAGCAACCACAAACTGGCTCTAATGCAAAGAGGAAGTGTTGGCTCCTGCTGCTGGGAAACTTCAAAGGCCTCAGCTGGGACGCTCATTTGCTCAGGGAGATTTTCTATTTAGATGCTTTTGTAGCTTTGGCACCACAGCAGCACTGTGAAAACATATAGGGATCTCCATATTTGGAATTCTGTTGCAATTTATTTATTTTTAATAACTTGACTGCATTTTCAGCACATTTCAGCTCCTCGTTGGAGCCTGCATTACTTTTCCTGCAGTTTTCGAAGTCCTCAGCACGGGGGAGACAGAGTTTATACTCTCCGTGCACACTTGCAGCTCTCCACATCAAACAGTACGAACTCTGATAATAACAAGAGTAGTTAATTTGTTTGTCTTAAACTTCTGATATCTATCTCCATGTCATGTGCTGTTTTCATCAAAGCTTTCAAGCGCCTGAGTGATTCATGACCTGTTAAAGGCTTTCGATGTCTTCGTGTTTTTTTTTTTTTCTTTTTTACTGGGAGTCTATTTGGACACGATCACTCAACGTGTTCATATATGCATCTTAAAGAACATCATAAATCCTTCCTCCAGACTCCGGGTACAGAATATGAACGAGTGTGCACAGGCTCGACTGGTTCCACACAGTCATTAAGTCTTTACAGATAGCTCATAAACATAATTTGTTGATAAGAAGAGGAGACGTGATGAGTGGACCTCAGCTTGCTCGCACAGGCGCACGCACACACTTGAGCAGCCTCTCTGGAACAACTGAGATAGGTTATCACAGGTCGTGCCAAACTTAAACAAAAAGGCAGATACGTATGAGAAGAAAAACGTGATCAGATGCATATGACTGAGTTATGTTAATTGTCTACCTGTACAACTGGGTAATTTGCTGCGTGCGTGCAAGTAAGGGAATGCAAATAAAAGGAAGAAGGAAACTTAAGCATAAGGCAGGTTCAGATAGGGTAAGACTGAAGTCATTCAAGGTTTTGAACTATATGTGCTGTCAGAAGTTTATATAATGACTTTAATTGGTTTATTTGAAATGTTCTTTTTCCAGGCTGGAATGATTACACAATATACAACTTCAATGATTTTTCAAAACACAAATTCAGTGCATTAGTTTGAATTTATAGTAGATTTTTTTTTTAATCCACAAAATGTAAGACTTATTTATATATACAGGCTTAAATATGTACATACACCCCCTCTAATATTTGGGCAAATATCCAAAAGCAAGTTGCAACTCGACCACACTCTGTTTGTATCCATCAACAAGCTTCTAGGATAATTCTGGCTGGATGTTTGACTACTGTCTGTGGCAGAATTGGTTGAACTCACATAAACCGGTTGATTTCCTGGTATTGACCTGACTGTTAGTCCATTTAGAATCTAGTTTTTATGTTTGTTTGGGACCATTGTCCTTATGGAATACCTAATGGTGTCGCTGTTGATCTGAGGTAACAATTTGTAGGTGGTCCTCCTTCATTGTCCCATTCACTTTATGTAATGCATCAGTTCCACAGCATAATGCTGCCACCATCATGCTTGACAGCTGGGACAGTGTTCTTAGTTCAGAAATCCTCACCTTGACGACTCAAAACATTGTTGTTGTGGCCAAACAGATCCATTTGTGACTGTAAAACTTTTCTCCAGAAATCATTTGGCCTGTCTATGTGAGCAGCTGACATTTCAGTCAACCTTCCCTTTTGGAGCAGGGATTTCCTTCTTGGTCAGCACCCTTTTAGTCTTTGGCAATGTAGAACTGGCTTCACTGTTGACAGTCACACTGGTGTTCCAGCTGTTTCCAGTTCATGGCAGGACTGAGCCTTGGTGAATCCTGTGTTATTCTTGAACATCCTAACCACTTTTCTTTCACCTGAGGGTGACAAATGAGTATTGGTCAATGCAATGAGTGATGTCAAACAATTTTTTTTATGATGCCAAAGATAAACAACCAGCCGCAGTGACTCATGATTACTAATGGGAAATTAATAGACCTCCCAGGTAAATGTCTGACTACAACTGTATTAGTTCCTGGTTTTCAATAATGAACCATGATCTGGGAGTAATGAATCCTAGACGTTTCTCTGTTCAACCATACAGGCTACTTTCAGATGAGCAATGAGACTGAAGTACTTTTCAAGAAAGACTAAAAAGTTTGTGGTATAAGTATAGATCAAGGTATGAGATAAAGACTTAAACACAGGGACATGAAGAAGGTGGGTACATTTTATAACATTATTAGTCTTGATTCACTTTTCTGCTTCAAATTTCATAGTCGTCTCATTTTTTTAGCCACTGAAATGCCGAAGGGAAAGGTAAACAGTAAAAATTAAACTGAGCACTGGGATCCCTCAAGGATGTGTAATTGGTTATTTGCTTTTCACTCTGCTGACACATGACTGTTCTTCTAAATTCAGCACCAACATGTCATTAATGTTGCTGATGACACAGCAGTATTAGGGCTCATGAGCAATGACAATGAAACATTTTAGAGAGCTAAAGTAGAACAGCAATCTGGTGTGAAGACAACAATCTGTCTCTTGATTTAAATTTGAGATTAGAAGCCAGTCGAGAGCATCCAAAACAGCTGCACCATGTTTAGGTATGGCAGCTGCTGGGTGACTGAGGAAGACCCTGCTTCATGTGGTGAGACTGGCTGAGAGTGTTATCTGGGTCTCTAGCCCCTCCTTTGAGTTTCTTTTTAGGGAGTATTGAAGAAAAAAAGACGAAAAAAAAGAAACATTCCTCTCACCCTGTCCGCAAGCTGTGTAGCCTTCTGTCATAAGGTGACAATGCATAGGATAAAAACTAATGTGTAACAGTTTTATTCCTCAGGCATTAAGTTTGCTGAATCTCCAGTAGCACGCTTAACATACAAGAGATTCATTTCATCATTTATTGTATTATATTTTTATTTCTGTGTGCTCAGTAGGATTATTTTCTTGTTGACGAATCACTGCCTGCACGGCAAAATGCACACATCACTGCTTTGAAAATAAATCTAAATTCAATAAATTGAAATTCCATTTCTCACTTTTTCAAAAAATTCTTCACAGTAAAGTTGAAAATGTAAATAGACATGCATTTACAGATGCCACATTGTAGTTTTAATTAGATTAAAGCTACTTAATCCTTAGTGAAATACACTGCCCTCTGGTGGTTCATTCTAGTAATACATGTGTCAAAGTCAAAACGTTTAACCATGATTTATGCTACATCAAAGGTGGTATAGTTGTGTAAAATGTCAAACATTCCTTATTAAACCCAAAAAAAGAATCAGCCATGCACATGACTAAATAAGCACACTGTTTGGTTTTCAGGGAAAAGGAAAAAATGTTAATCAGCTGATATGAACCACCTTTCATGTAGGGCTGAGTTTAGTGCTCATGTTATCAAGATCTCATAAAAAGAAAAATGCTCCAACCACAACTTGATGAGAAGGAAAATTTTAGTTTGAGCTGTGTGGCAAATTACACACAAAACATACATCTACACTACATCTTTGACAAAAAATACTGAATGCCAAAGGAGGGCATCCAAAGCACACCGACCATATACCAGTCATAAAAACATCACGTCATAAAAACATGAGAGTACACATCCTGAAACCTGAAATGCATTCATGCCACTTTGATAAGATCTGCCTCATAAAAGAATATGAATAGGTTGTAAACGTTTTAATTACTGTGTGTATATATCACAACTGTCATGGTGAAGTTGTGCAAGAATGTGCAAATCAAAAAGGGGAAAAGTAGTGGCATCCTAAACAAACACGAACAAGTCCTACAACGTGTTCAGATTTTCATCCACCCAGCTCAGAAAACATGTTCAGCATATGAGATAATTAGGTTTGCATGTTATATAAGGCCACACTTGACTTCAGCTGAGGTGTGTCTCGTGTAATTCGCTCATGGAACACCATCACACTGTGTTCTGGATGCAGTTCAAACCATTATGTCCTCTAGCTGTGACAAATACGTTACGCTTCAGTCGAGACAAGATGGGTGTAAAATCTGATTTCTGGCACATTAAGAAATAAGTATATTTGGTGTTTCAGAGAAATAATACCAAAATCTTAAATCCTTTTAGCTAAGTAAAAGATAACAAGTCAGCTGTTTAGATTATATAATATTCTCAGCTATGCTGAATGGTCATTCTGTGTTTGAGGTGATATACACAGGTGTTTGTTTACCCACCACTGCTACGCTGATATTAATTCCATAATGACACAAATACCTGTCAGTGTAACACAATACAGTCTAAATGATCACGCAGATGGATATTTAGAAGTTATTCAGTAAAACAGTGAGGCATATCATGTCTTTTAAACTGTGTTGCAAGCACAAACATCAGTAGTGTGTAAATATTAGCAGAGAAACTGCATTAGCTTTTGCGTTTCTTATCAAAATTTATATAGATGTTTCCTTTTTGTCGTATTGTGAGACAAAGAAGCTGCAACAGTATCACGCATGGCATTTTGATGTGTCATCTCAACAGCACAGTAAGAGTTGGTAAACTGAAGCATGAGGTATGAGGACCACAGCAGCCTTCACAGTTCATTTTTTTGTTCATTTATTCATTTTTAATCACATCTTGCCCACAGGTTCTTGTTAAGAGCTATGCACAGACACACCTATACCCAATTTATACTCACAATTTGGCCTAGCATGCATGTTTTTGGACTACCTTTTCTCCTCAGTCAGATATTGCGTGACTCAGTTCTGAGCCATACATCGTCTTGAAGTCATGTAATAATTACTCTGGCTGACTGTCTTTATCATGTTTCGTTTTGCAAAACCTGTTTAACATAGAATAATAATTAGTAGTAATATGCAGACACAGCGTACAAAAATAGTATTTTGTAAGCATGGTTATAACAGCTTTGGATGGACCATCTGATCAGTTGACACAATTTTAAAAATAATGTAATTCATCTAAATATAGTAAACTTGTCTAAAACACACAAACTCTGTTCTCCAACATATCTCTCTTCTCATATATCACTCCTCCTGTCAGTTCTCAGTTTTCAGCAGGTTTGATCATAACATTTCTCTCCCAACTATCTTCTGTAAGAGGATACACATAAGGATGTACACACACACACACACACATATGCAGGTATGGATGGCTTTTGTTACAAGTGCAACCTGATGGATCTTATTTTGAAGATTAGCAGGCATTATGGAGACTCTCCGTATGTGTGTTTGAATGGGTCTACGTGTGTGTGTGTGCGTGCGTGTGTGTGTGATGCACAGTGTGGAAGAACAAGTGTGTGATCAAAGCCAGCAGGTCTGTCTTCGCTGGAGGTCACAGGAGGTGACAGACAGACACACAGAGGAAATGTTCATGCAACGGCTGAACGTGACTCTTCAGCAGAAAGAATAAAATGTCTGCTCTTTGCTCGATTTTCCACTTTGGTCCCGAAAAGATAAAGATACATTTTATTTAAATATCAGCACAAACACAGTTAGGGTGGTAATTGTCAGGCTTAGATCAACCTGTCCACCAGGCCCGCCACTGGCTCTCACTTTGAGAATCAGCCAGTGTAAATGACCAGAACTAAATTTAAGTTTTATTTGTAGCCTGGATCATCACTGAACGTCTGAAAACTCAAACACACACTGCTGATCATATTGCCATTTTATTGTTTGGTTCTTGTGAATGCTGTTTTATGGCTAATATCTTAGCATTAAACTTGTTATTCTCATAGAATAATCAGCTAACCTCTACCACTGCTATTTACACTTGCAAATAACCATAGAATCATATTCAAATATAGCAACATAATCACATGGTAGTATTAACAAGGAACATATTGTTGTCCTGCTGCAGTCAAAAATCTCATAAAATAAGGGTTATTTGTGTTTTTTTTGTCCAGTTAGTGTCTTGTCTATTCTCACTGTGAGACGCTTGCAAGCTAGTTAAGGCAGACAATTGTGAAATTCTTCATAGCATCCTCCTTGTCACATCAAACATACCCTTCTTAACTGGGCAATCCGTTTAAGCTGCAAAACATTTAGCCTAACTCTGCGTAATGGGGCTGCTCCAGCCTGCCTGCACACACCTGTCTACTTCTTTTCACCTTTCAGCCGCTCTCGTGGCTTCATGTCACGTTATAAAAAAACAAAAAAAACGTGATTTCAGGATGATGGGACCTGGTGCTAGATGCCACACTCAAGCTAGAGTCTGCAGTGAAGACAGATATTTACACTCGAGTTGTCTAACTGAAATGTATGCCAATAAAAACATAAACCAAAATATGACCAAAAAAATAGTTGCTGAACCTGGCTAAATGTTTCTTATCTTGGATGTGGCACTTGACATATTATGAAGTGACAGCTGACTGAAACATTACTGAGGGGTAAAGGTTTCCATATGCTTTTAGTCCCAACTACATTGTTTCTCTTTCACCTGAAACACCTACTACCACTCCAAAAGTTATAGTCATTTTTATGTTTGCAGAAGTTGCTTAGCTGTGTCGGCCATCTTGAATGAAGTTGACAGGAATTAATTGGTTATCGATGCACATACTAGCAATTACTCTCTGAACGTTTTATATAAAAAAAACGCCCACTGGTTTTTGAGATATTTTGCTTACGATAAGGACAAATGAACACACAAACAGACATGGGCAGAAACATTATCAGCCATTCCCATGATGAGTTGGCAAGTCATCTAGTCATAGGTTATTTCCTGCATACCAAACTATTCACTTGTTTATTGGCTGCCAGAGTTCATTTTGATCCATTGGGGGGTAAAAAACTACACAGACCTATCTTATGAAATACAGGCAGTCTCCTTCTGTCCTCTATTCTATTCCTCTTTTTCCTCTTTTTTAAATTTACCATAAGGATCTCCCCCATTACACATTGATGTCATGTTAATTCAGGATTCACAGTGGAATAAGTGGGGAATGCTTGTCTGCACAACTGTAGGACAAAGTCTGCACTAGAGTATTGACTCTTCCACCTGTCCTCCTGACAAGTATTTCAGGCCTGGTTTTCACATTTGTAACCTGCTCGTTCCCAGCTTGGAAACATGTCGAGGCAGAGAGGATCCCTTTCTTAGGACTGACATTTCCTGATTAAAATAATTTCAAGCATCCGTGTCATTGCGGATTACCAGCTGGCATCTCGTTCCCTCAGTTACACACACACACACACACTCTCAGATGTTCACTGCACCGTGTCAGCTCCGCTCAAGCAGAGCACGTCAGTTCCACACAGGTACCTGCCTCGAAATCGGCCCCAAGAGGCAAATTCTCCTGCATGAACTGCATATTTGCAAAGGCCCTACAAGAAACTGAAAACCAACGGCTCATTTATTCTGAACTTTGAGGAGGATGAGGTTGGGTTTTAAAATCAAAGAGAAGACCAACATTATTTTTGGTGCAACTCAGACATCATAACCATCTAATAACCACAGAACATAAAAACCTCTCTAAAGCCTTGCCCATTATCCAACGCAACAAAAGCTTTTGTTTCTCACAATGCACAGGTCTTCTCTACGTAGAGAGACTATCCCTGTGAAAGCGCTGGCTGGTAGTATCAAATACTCAGTTAACACTACACGTCTAACCCCTCAGACATTGGATCCAATGGATAAACCACTAAATCACACCACAATAGCCGCGGACTCGACTCATTCACACAGGCCACATGAAAAGGAAGGAGAGAAAGAGGGAAGTCTAACTTCCACGGCTCAGGCCAGACAGACAAAAGGCTCAGGAACAGCACAGCCTCGAGACAAAATCATATGACACTGGCGCACAGGAAATCACCCAAATTGTCCTTTGTCTGGGACAACATCAAAATCCCTCTGCCTCCATGCAGCCAGCGAAGACAGGAGGAGGGAGAGGGCCGAGGGAAGATGGATGGGAGAGGGGGAGAAAGTTGGGGAAGTGGGAGGTGACAGAAGATGAAAGACTGTTTTAGTCTCTTTATGTCATAATGGATTAACACACATGAAACCTTTTCTTTCTTTTTTTTTGGCTGTGAAGCTGCACCTGCTGATATTTCCAGTTTCACTGTAACGCGAAGTATTCCCGCTGTTTTTTTTACGTCCTATTCTGCGAGGAGATTGTTCGCGTGTTCTCGAGGTGTTGTGAAGTTTGTTTTAGACGGGACACGTCATACTTCACGAGAAACTCATGTGCAGAATTCCTGAGAAGTCCAGGTAGCGTGAATGTCAACATTTTTGCTTTTCCGCATTAACCACACACGGCTATTGTGGAGTACGTAGGAGCCTTTAAAAAGGGGCATTATCCATCTGATCTGACTCACCTGATCTTATCTCGAGGAGCAGTTTATAACTAAGAAAAATGCAAAGCAATTTCAAAAGTAGGATTTCCTGAATTTATCTATATCACTGGCTACTTTGGATGATGAGGGTTTGAATAAACAAAGATCTTGTGTGATCTGTTAACACTCAGAGTAGGTGGTGGGGATGAGTCTCAGCTACTGCCACATCAAATTTGAGGTCAATATCTGTAAAACAGAGAGTTATAGTCACTTTTGTGTTTGCTAAGGTTGATTGGCTGTGTTGGCCATCTTGAACCGGGTTGGCTCTTGTACATTCAATGGGAACTTTCTGAGAGTTTCATTAAAATCTGTCCTTTGGTTCATGAGATATTTTGCTAACAGTCAGACAAGGTTAACTCCAAAGTTTTGAACATCTGGTGTGATCTGTTGGTGCTCAAAATAGGTGCTGGGGATTAGTTTCAGCTGCTACCAAACCCAATATTAGCTTAAAATACAGCATATAAAACTGATTTCAGCATTCTTCTTCTTTGCTCAATCATGGAAAAACCTGAGCGGACATGATTGAAATGTATGATTCAGTGAATGTTGTACTTGATCAAAGAACACCTTCCATGAACCAGAATTATAAACATGAGCCCTGATCTGAGTAAAACTATAAAAATCCAGGGGTTTCTGAGAATGGCGAAAATATTCATGAAGGCGAGAGCGTGGAACACAACGTCCAACGTACCAAGTGGTCCGTGAGGTTCTAACCCAGTCTACACCTTCGCACACTCCCACCCTTTTTGCTTGAGAGGTGTATTTGAACAGGTGAGTACAGTCAAAGAGTGGCGTGCGTGTCGGCAGCTAGACGTCCTGTCAGCCACAGCCTGAGGCGACACCACTTCTCATCCATCCTGCCACACAGCCCGCCCGGACAGACGGCGCTCCTCCGGCCTGCTCCTTCCTCCCTCGTGTCATCTATGACGGATTAACTTTCGGAGCCAACCCAGTTCAAGATGGCCACCACCGCTATTTGACATGAGCCAACACAAACATGGCTCAGTCAGTCTTACAGATATTGATCTAAAATTAGGCGAAGTAGTACTTTATCAACACGTACTTTGAGAGCCATGCATTGGGCAACTTCTTTGCAACTTTGGCAGTAACTGTTAGAGTCAACACTGATTGTCTGTTAGCAAAATATTGAACAAGAATAAATATTGAAACTCTCAGAAGGTAATCATCAAATGTGCACACACAACTCATAAGATGATCTTAGTCTAAAACTCTAGGCATGAAAAGCAGCAGGCTGTATGCATTCATTCAAGGAATGCTGAACCTTTAATTCACATATGTTTTCGCAAATGCACTAAATGGAGGAAGTTAATTTCTTTTGTGTAAGATGTGACAATAACATTTAGGACAGTATGTAGTTTGTGGTTGGGCTGAAATGTGTCTCTACTATTTTTTACCTGTTGTATAACCCGTCATGTGATAATAACCTTAGTTATTGTTCTTTATTTCAGGTGAGATGAGGTATTAATGCAAGAGTTTCCAATAACAACAGTTGTGTTCACCATCATTGGTCAGTTATATGGGAAAAAAAACAACAACATATAAACACCGCTGATGCAACTCTTAGATCGTTATTGAGATTATGACAATCTGAGCATGATGCATTCTGAAAAAAGGCAGATGTGGCAACATACTTTGCAGTATGTTGCACAATGTACCAAATTCAGTGCTTATAAAAAACAATAGTTTCTTGTGAACTGCAGGACCAAAACAGCCGACAACTTTTACAAACATGTTACTCATCAGCTGAACGAGCTGTGAGACAGAAACCTGCAGCTTATTAAGCAACAAGCATGAAAAAGAAACTTTGCCAAAGCATAAAACAAGGCGTAAGTAAAGTTTCAGTTGCTTTATTGTGTGGTGTTTGATCATTTTCATTTGGTGTTTTTGTAATTGCAAATGAAATTTAAGATTTTTCGGAAACCTGGCATTTATGTAATGTGTTTTCTCCAATAGAAAGCAATTCCACATTTTTTACCTGTTCAACTGAATACTAAAATTCTGTTGTCACAAACTGCATAAGTATAAAAGCATTCTTATCACCATTTGGCTGTAACACTCCTGTTTAATTCACAGTGTTTGAGTCATTAATCCCTGCTCAGAGTGCAAAGTACACACACCCAAACTCTCATTGACTTCCATTGTGTTGGCGCTTTGAATTCTTTCTTCAAAACTGGAAGTGAAGGGACTTTTTCAACCTTGTCATTTCCCCACATAAAGCACCATAAGAAAACAAAAGTGAACATGAGTGAAGATCAGATGGTTCAGAAATTCTGTTTCATTCCGACTTACAGCTTTTGCACCGTAACTGTTTGTTTGAGGCTTAATTTCTACTTTGTGTTTCTGTCTGCATGTCTCTTAAAGACACAGTCTGTGATTACCATGGTGACCACCATACTTAGCTTAACATGTGTAAAGTCAAAGTAAATGTAGCAGGAAATTAAAAAAGACTTTATTTGCTTTTGTGGTTGCATTTATAACTAGCACATCGAAAAATATAATGTAGAACTTAATGGCACCATGGGAACAAATTATCTTCTGAGTTTCAGCTGCAAAACATGCTTTATATGCAAAAAAAGCCTGAATATTTGCATGTAGATCAAACATTGAGGAGGTTTAAAGTTTTCTTCCATTTTCATCTCACATATAAGACTTCCAGAAACACAGAGCTTTTTTTTTTTAAGTCTACTGTTTGTCCTTTAAGAGTTTCCTAAAGTCCTTTCTACATGATTGCAGTTAATGGTTTCTGTGCCAGGAGGATGTGTGCACTTGCAAATTCACCAAAAACAGCAGGACTTCAGTCCGTGTGTGTTTTAAGCCTAAACGCACTAACTAAGCATTGTTTTGGTGTTTGCTGAGTTTACCCGTTTGCTTGTAAAAATCTTGCCAACAATAACAGCCGCTCTGGACACTTCCCCTTTGACAAACTGACGTCTCAGATGCGGGTTTAGGCCGTGGATTAGTTTCTGTCAGTTACAAGTGTTACTATCTGATTACTGAAGGGTCATCCACAGAGGAGTCGGGGGGGGGCTCCTCAGGACAGGAAACAAACCAAACTAACTGAACTCCAGCAGATAGCCTGAACTACAATTTATGAGTAGTTTAGGCATGTGAACAGATGCAAAGGAACTTTTTCCTAATCAGCACTGACAATTGAAGTTAGTTTATTTATCAGTTTAGTTATTTAAACGGTTCCAGACTCATACAGCTTCTTTTTCACCTCATTCACGTTACACAAATTACTTTACAGAGGATTTCCTGTTCACCCTTTTTTCACACATATGCACACATACACATACCCTTCGTATGTGTCTTTGGAGGATGTATATAAAGCACTTTTCTTCTCACTTTTAAAGCAATGAGCATATTTATCAAAGTGAAATTGGGGTTTGGTGGCGCAGTACAGTGTCTTGCCCGAGGACATTCTGGCGTGATGCAAGACAACCCCTCTACCACCATCCTCAGAAGCTGTCAGCTTGATTAATTCTGTGGTTGCTTATTATTACTGGCTGTGGGCAATTATGTTGTTGCCCTGTGTCTGTGTGTGTTCATTTATTTGTCTGTTAGCAAAATAGCTCATGAGCCACGGGACGGATTTTAATGAAACTCTCCGAGAGTAAGAATTAGATGCTCAACTACAACTGATTAACTTTTGGAGTCAGCTTGATTCATGATGGCTGCCACAGCTAGTCAGCCTTAGCAAACACAAAGATAGCTGTAACTCACTCAGTTTTGCAGATATTGAGCTAAAATCTTGTGTGTTAGTAGCCGAGAGTCTTCCCCAAAACATACTCTGAGCACTAACAAATCACACAAGACTTTTATTTAAAACTTTGACATGTGTGGCTGTGGGTAAATCCATTATTAATCATTTTGTGGCTACAGCCTTCTAACAATAGGTCCCAGTCTCATACTCAAACCTCAAACGGACTGGTCCTGACTGGATCCTGGAGCTGCCCTCTCAGACTTGAATCATGTCTAAATGTTTGCACAATGAGCCTTACTTGCTGACTTCTTTTATGGCAGCTTTTTTTCAAAATGAGGCTCGGTTGTGTAAACTCAGTTCAGTTGTGACTGGAGCTCTCTTACGGTTCGGGGGTAATTTAAAAACTTGCACATCATTTCAGACCTGGAACAACATTTCTGTGAAAAGTTCAAACGGAGCTCCGGCTTTAACCTGCGCCCTGCGTGAGCGGAGGTGCCTGTGTGCTGTCTGTCACCTTTTGTTGATTTTTACTTGAGCTCCTTGCTGATTACAGAAAGCACCGTGCAAACAGAACCTATCATTAGCTTACAGTCGGGCTTTGGACAGATTAGTTGGGCCTGCGTACAGGCCTGCTCTTACCTAATGTATTATGTTGACATCGTTTTGGTCAAACTTGCTAAGACACCAGCTGACATTGCAATGACTAGAAGAGATATTAAGAGGTTAGGTTGCACTAATTAGCTTTAAATGTGGTGAGTACACTGTCAAGTATGTTACCCAAGTTTAACTCATGTGTTCTTGTCGCTTTTTGGACAGACTAAAGGCAATCAGTAGTAAAAAAGGGCTTAATTTCATTGTGTCAGCTGACATGATTGTATATTCAAACTGACCAGCAACGTGTTTTTTTTTCCCTGCCACCCCACCTAATGTGTCAACAGTTTGACTTTTCTTCGCACCAGGCAGGTGGGATTAACGTGGATCCAGCTCAGAATCAACACAAGTAAGGCTGAGGTTGTTTCTTCCTACGCAGGAGCAGGATGTGAGCTTTTGCCTTGAGTTTGCCTCATAAGGAGTTGAGTGGTTTTGAGTATTTCAGCAAGTGGTCTTGTGAGCGATAACGCACCTGTAGCCGTCGTGTTACGTTGCATTGTTGCAGATCACAGATTGTTTTGTTTGTTAGAACTGTTAGGAGGAGTTTAAAGCTTGTCTTTTTAATGAAGAGTTTCTGTTTCTTATCTCATTAGAAATAATAGTGATTTAGCTGCAAGCTAAGAGGTTAAAATACATCAGTTCTTTCTGACCTGATTTGGAGAGGAAATGAGTCTCCCAACTGACAGACAGACACACACACACACACACACGTACCACACAACCCTGCTAGTCCATTATCTAATGTTGTCATCTCTCCCTTTCAAGATATGGTGATCCACTGGCAAGACCCCCAAACCCTCCTTTTTGCTTCACACACACATACACACACACAGACAGGGCCAGTGTTCTCCCCTGGGGCGGTTGACCAAGATGAAAGGAGGAGCGGTGAGGGCTTACCAGAGGAGATGAAACAAATGACATGACCTCGCTCCCCATCTTGTCTTTCGCTCTGTTTGGTCCCTATATAATCTGCTGGTGTTTCCTTTAGGCATCAAAAATACTCCTCTTCTTCTCTGATGTGCTTCGAATCAGGAGGGAATAATTCATCGAAAAACGTATTAGATCAACATCTGTAAGTTTTAGTTTATGTGTCTCATTATGTCTCATTGTATGACACATGTTTATGTTTATAGTAAATAAGGTGCTCCAGCCTTACTGGTTCCAGGTTTGCAAGAAATTTGCATCTAATAAATATAAGAATGCTAAACTGTATTTAAATTGAACTCTTTGGGTGGTCTGATACATGCTTACAGGGCTTGTCATCCTGTAAAATATCAGAAATGAAAAACAGGGGAGTTCCACAATGTGAAAATGTAAAACCTTAAAGATAATGTTCTGAACGATTCAAACGTGTCAAACAGCCCCACCTTGTGGACGTTTAAAGTTACTGCAAAGAAAGCATTTACAAAGTTGGGAGTTTGATGACAAAATTGAAAGACTACCTGAATTAAAGCAGTTAAAGCAGTACTAGAATAGAATAAACCTATTGTCCTCTAAAACAGAGAGATGAAATCAATAAAAACAACAATCACAGATCATTCTTAAACAATATAAAATCAAAAATAAATCAACAGTAACAGTAAATTTAAAAGAAATCGATTTATATCACAGTAAAATTCTAATAATTGTCTGATTGAGTCCACAGTTTCCTGTAGAAGTCACTGGTGTCGTCCCCAAGAAGGTCCTGCATCAATGTCCCAGAAAGGAAGCAGGTCGTTCATAATCATACCATGAAAACTTTTGTAGCTGGAGCAGTTGAACGATAAAAAAAATAATAGTACCTGTATCTGTGACTGTGTTCTAGTGTTAGTACTAGTACTTCATTCAATGTCTCATTCAGAAGCACAGGCTTTAAATTTTAAAAGTTCTGGAAGATTAAAGTCCGAACTCAACTTTTTAGCCTCTTAGGCTACTTTTATTTAAACACATAAGAGAGAGAATCCATAAAAAATAACATGAACAAAACAATTTGTAACTTATTACAATAAAGCAATAACAGACAAAGAAGAATAGATAAATTACAAATATATATTTACTACAAACGATAAAATTAGATGTGTGATCAAATCACCAAACAACAGTAAAAACTACAGCCTCAGTGCAATGGACAAAGGTTCCTCTGAGTATTTTAAAAGTATTTTTGGTATATGGAATTTGATGATTTCACTCTGTCAAAAAGATGGAAAGAAGCTGACATTAAGTCCTGTCTTTCTTTGAATAATGGATATTTCTGTTTTTCATGAATAAATGAATACCCTGCCTCTCTTAGTCTTTGTTAGGGGTAAAACTACGACCACTAATCACTGGTAAAACTAGCACCATTTTGCCTTTAAAGTCTACCTTAACCTATGGATTGCTATGATAATCTGATGTCACACAGTTCAACAAAAATACCACATGTCACATTAAACAACAACACAGTTTGAGGTGCTACAGGTATTACAACTTTCAGCAGAGCATCAATATATCAAATATTCCCTTGTGTTTTTTAAACACATCATATGTCAGTGAGAACTCTCTTGGTATTATGTTGCAATAACATTAGTAGTTCATTTGCACCAAGCTTTTTGAATTTCTTATTTTGGATTAAAGTGGTAATGACTGTTTCCAGATGCTGACCAAGATATTTGGAGGTTGTGATCTGAATGAAAACAACAAAGTTTTTGAATCTACACTCCCCTTGCTTTTATGTTACAGGTAAGTAGGGGGTGGATGGGTCATAGTCATGTGACTTCAGTGAAGGCTCGTGGGCTCTAAAACAAGACAGGAAAACAACATTCAGTGCAATATGTTCACAAATTTTTAATGCATGATTTTTTTTAACTGACAAGGTGCGTGAAATCGAAAGCCATTAAGACTTTTTGAAGTAGGGTTCTGTGGAAAGGTTATGTGCAAATAATATCTTACCTGTTTTAGGCAGCTTTTTGAATGACCTCAGTTTGAAGAAAGAGTTTAATTCTTGCTGGAATGACAAGCTAATGGCAAATCTGAGTGAGGCCAAGGCCAAAGTGGATTGCTGCTGTCTTAAAACAGCTCCAAATATTAAAAGAAACATAACAGTTCATGCAAACACTATTTTAGAAATCTTTATATCATCATCATTATTGCAGTTTTTATTCTAACAGAAATGTTGTCATGTTCCTGCAGGAAGTAGCCAAAATTGCATATGAAGTGCTACAACTGGCTACTTCTATTGTTTGAAACTCCTACAAAATTTTATTTAAATACTGCAATGTTAGTCTGGCAGTGATGTGAAAGTTTATAAAATTGCATTTAGATGAAGGAGCATGACATTTTTTGAGCCTGAAGATGTTTTAAGACACTGTTAGCTGGTCAGAATTAAACTTTTTTTTACCCAAAATAAGGTTGTTCAACAGGTAAGATATTGTTTGCTTTTAATCTTTCTACAAACCTTCACTTTAAAATATCCGAATGGCTTTAAGTCATGTCAGAAAATCAGCAGCTGCAGACTCGTTTATACTCGTATTGTGGGTTAAACTCATTATTGGATGGCATTAAATCAAAAACCTCCATGTGTGAAAGTGTAATATAAGTCATTTACCTCTGATGTGACATATTTATCACTGGTCTCCACGGAGTGATTCATGTGGGGAGAAACCTCGTCTGTGTCAGTTGTTCCTACATCTGAGTGGCTCACAGGAAGACTCACACGTCTCTTTTTGAAATACTGGACCACAAACACAACCTAGAAAGAGAAAAAGAAGGTAAGGGAGTCAGCCAGTGTAATCATTTAAAATGATTCATCCCACATGTGTTTATGTGTTCAAAAATTTGTAAGAATTGAATTGTAGATCAAAAGGAAAGTCGGTTACCACACAAACAATAGGTGACCTTCCCCCTAAGACCTGTCTCAGGGGGCTGAGGTGCTTTACTGGAACTGCAAGGAAGCCAAACTTCATCTTTTGTTGTTTCAATCGATTCTATGACCCAGCTTTTTGTCCCTGCCAAGACTGTTTCATGTGACTTGTTTTACAAAAGAAGTATTCAAGTTCATCCAACCCATAACATGCCTGACGCACATGTGGTTAACTGAGTGGGGCCGTATGTGTACATGTGTGCAACCTGAGGCATTTTTTTCCATTAGACCAGAGTCTAAATATATTTGGAGAGATTATGTAACGACATACAGCTGAAAAGTGCGAGGCCGACTCTCTGGACATGGACCTGAGAGTTTTCTTTTAAAGCTGATCTGACAGATCTGCACTGGGTCACAGTTGACATCTGAGCTGTTCTTCCATGTTTGATTAGGGAAGGACTGGGGGGCGGCTGAGAATGGACACAGGAGGACCTCAACATGACTCGTAGGCACATGTCGTATGGCTGTGCCATGATGGTTTTCTAGACCACTACTACTGGTAACCTGAAGTCATGCTCAGTAGCTTCTGAGACCATGCTGCTACAAGCACCACACACACACACACACACACACACACATATTACAATTTCATAGTAATACAGAACTGAGATTCTTTGTTAAGAATAAAAAAACAAAAAACGGCTTCTATTCTGTAGTTGAAGACGTTTTGCTTCCCATCGGGCAAGGTGTGACTGGGTATCATGATAGCCAGCCATTTTCCCTCTAATTCACACCTTCATGCATGTGACCAAAACATCTCTCTGGGGAGTTAGGTAAATACCATAACTACTGTCCAATAGGAGGGGAGTGAGCTTAATCTGCATGTGAATTTAGTTGAGTAACGGAGCATCTCATGGAATTTAAAGCTTGGAATTTCCCTTTTTCCAGTTTTGAACAGAGAAAGCTCCTCAGATGGGAAGCGAAACATCTTCAACTAGCATAGTAGTTGAGTTTTTAATTATTTATTTTTTTTGGATTTGCCATGTCCTAGATGACTGAGAGTCAAGACCAGCATGATGAGTAGTTACTGAATTTATGAGCAGCATTACTTTTCTCTATCAAATGAACATTAACTGACCAAAAAGATGGCAATACCAGCCCCAATGGCTTGTCCGGCTATAACGTCACTCCAGTGGTTCCGGTTTTCAGCCACTCTGTTGATGCCTGTCAGTGCAGCCAGACTGACCAATGAGAGGCTGCCAAATGGGCCCAAGAGATAGCTGCCAAAGGAGCTGGTGCAGGACATGATGTACATCTGAAAGGAAATATGTTCACAGCAGTTCTAAAATTAAACATTTGGATTCAATTTGTTCAGGGCAGGGTAAAACAAATTGGATTTCATCGAAACAAATTCACTCACTGCCAAATAAACAGCCGTGTACAAACTGAGAGCCGCCTCTTTGGAAGGGAACGTTTTTCTGGCTCTCGTGATGTCATCAGGATCACCTGTGCAGGCGTCTGTCTCCCAGACGAAGGGCATCGTGTCCTGGCAGTCGACTGCAGTGGAATTGAGCTGACAGACAGACAGGAAGTAGGGAGCCAGACTTCCTGTGACCAGCTGACCGGCACTGACAAACACATCTGTTGCGAACAGACCAAAAACATAGACCCCTGTGCAAAAAAAAAAAGAAAAAATCCACAGATTAAATTGTTTTAGTACAAATGGACATATGTGAAACCAGCATAACTGTTATTCAAAATAATCATCCACATCAACTTGAAGGTAATAATTATTAGAATATGGTCTGCAGTCCCACTAACTTAAAAAAAACGAGCATGCATCGCTGCTCAGAAACGCCGAACTAAATGACCAGCAGTGTGCAACCCAAGCTGAAAAGATAACATCATCATGCAGGACGCTTACTGTAAGAATTCATGTTACTGAGCTACTTTTTTTTTTACTGTGATTACCAAGGAAACGTGACGTCCTGCGCACCATAGGGTTCAAATAGAAACAGTCCCACATGACAACAATCTTCTCATAGTCATACAGGTTATTGGAGTGGGATTGAAGGAGGAACAGAAACACCTCTACTCCGGAAATCTGTAAAAACATAAAAAAGACATTCAAGGTATGTTAAATACCCAACAACAAAGTCAGGTCGGTGCTATGTATGCTCAAAAACCATTGAGGACCTGTAACAGCACGGACATGGGGAGCCCAGTGAGTTCCTAACATGAGCCTGAAGACCCCACCAAGACCCTGCGAAGACCAGCCACCTTCATCCAACTGTGAAGGAGGCTTAAGCTTGAGATTTTCCATCAGCCAATATAACTGAGAACATTTCACTGACATTTATTATTTATAGTTGGTACTCTGATATATCATTTTAGGATTGATTAGTATTTCATTGAATATCACAAAATGAATGTATGACATTCTTGGTATTGTGGGAATGTAATTTGCATTGTATCATATGGCGAGTTAGCCTGTGACTGTAGTTTAAAGCATAACGCAGCTAATCAAAGCACAGAGTCAACATCATTACATTTATTTGTCTTTAACCACACAAATATAACTTCTCCTTGTGCCAACTTACAAGTACGACTGGCAATCCGCTCACCACGGAGTACAGAATCACAGGCTGTACTCGGCTGTCCTGTTCAGGTCCAGGGTCGGGTTTACTCAAAGCTGGGTCGTTGCAGACGAAGCCCTGCTGGGCTGGGCTGAAAGTGTCAGTGAACTCACAGTAGTAAACTAGCATCAGCGTCGCTGCCAGAATCACCACCTGAAAGTACAGCATGGTCGGCCGTCAGCAGTCGGAAACAAGAAATCTCCTTGTTTAGGAAAGGTGATAAAAATAATTTAAAAAAAAAATCCAGCCCTTTAAAATCCTGGATACTGTTGAGTCAAAGACTTCCTGGTATAAGCTCCTTAGGTTCTTTGCTGACCTAACTCAACATATTGCTTGTAATTCACCTATGTAACAGTTTATAGGAAGTCATTCAGATCTTCAGTCCACATCGAATCCCAAGACGTCTTTTAGACATAAAGAAAGTCAGCCCGGGTTGCCTCTTCTTGTGTCTCTGTGAGAAGAAACCCTGTCCTTCCGCTCCTGTGACTGCATGCAATCATATACTGTATATGTGGTGGTGCAGGGAAATCATTCTGTTTCACTGAACAATCTCTAAAGAGCCACTTACAGCCTACTGAACACAAACTCCTTTTTACAGAAGAGCAGAACAAGAAAAGAAGCCAAATTTAGAGACAACATTGAAGGCCGAGTCTGAAGAGATATTCAGCCAATAGTACTAGAAAGCAAGGCACACTCAAAACTACAGATAATTAAAAATCACCAGTTAATTAAGGATTTCTGACCATTTAGGGACAACAAAAAAGGCAAAGTGTTCAATAACAGTTTACAAATATAAAAAAGCCAAAAGTCTGTGTAGGTGGCATGTGACATACCTCAGATATTCTTAGTCAGTATGAGTAAGAACTGCTGCATGCACTATCTTAAAGGTACTCATTCCAAACTGTGAAGTCAAACATTAAAAAGGTTTTCCTGAACTATATTAATTGGTGCATTTTAAGGTTTACTCCAGTAGTTTCCAGATATACTGATATGCAATTCTGACATGCATGCACTCAATGTAAACAAAGCACATTTATTTGCATATTTTACTCAAAAGTGTGAATGGTTGTTTGTCTAGTTTGTCTCTATGTGTCCCTGTTATGGACTTGCGACCTGTCCAGGGTGTGTCCCCCTCTCGCACAGTGACTGCTGGAGACAGGCACCAGCTCCCTGTGACCCAGAAAGGAGAAGTGGTTAAAGAAATGGATGGATGGATGGAAATCTGAGCATTAATACATGGTAACACATCAAAACAGCCAGACTTCTCCATCCCAAGCAGCTCTTCCACTGATGTCATTATTGTTGACCTATTTTCAATCACTTCGGCTGATTCTGTAGGTAAACAAACATGTCCAGGAGTTGGCAGCCATTCACAAATTTTTGAATTTAAGGACACATTAAATATCGATGTGAGGAAAAAAAAAAAAAAAGTGTGGATTTTGTTTCTTTATTTATTTGACTGGTCTTCATGACATTGCAATGAGTACTTTTAACATCTAGATACAAAAAGTGCGTTTATTTATTTAATTAAATAAAGCTTTTCATTAACTCTTGGTTCAAGTCTGTGATGTGTGCAGAGTCCCAAGTTCATGTGAACAGACTGATGCAGTCATCCAGCTCTAACGGGCTGCTGTTACTGTCACCATGGTAACCGTCGGTTTCATGTTGTTGTCTCCTCCGCCTCCGTTGATACGTGTGAGTTTCGCTCCTCTCCCCCTTTCCCTCCTCTTCCTCTTCTTCTTCTTCCCTCCTTTCTGCCTCCTGTATGTGTTGGGGATCTTGTATTTCCTGTGAGCCAGACCCGTCTGGGGGGTGAGCTCTCTCTGCTGACAAGGCTGACTGGATGTTCTGGTAGAACCTGGAACAGGACACGGTTTGGGACTTCAGCTGACGTGAGACTATTTCACGCGCACTGCGTCGTTCTCAGCTAGACTGACCTGTCTATTCGTCTGAGGTTCTCATCCATCTTCTGATTGGCTATTTGTGTTAGGAAGCGGATGTACTCCTGATCAACGAGGAGCCTTCCACTGTGGCTCAGAGGAACCTCCAAACCATGGGTGCTACGGACGGCCTGGGAGGAGCCAAACAACAAGTGACATTCAAACTGATACTTGCTTTAAAGCGCGACGATTGACAGGGACTGAAAATTAAATGCACAAGCTGTGGATATTACATGATATTCACTGGCAAAAACAGATTCTCTCATTTTAAAAACAAATGACTGGCAGATGATGCCGATGGAGTGCAAATCAACCAAAAGCCTATTAAAGATAAATCAACTCTAAGTATTACAAAACATGATTTGACTAAAGAACATCCTGTCTAGTCTGTAGCATATTTCTGTATTTCCTTCTTGCTTGTAAATCAATGGCAGAAAACCCGATTCCTATCGATTTCAGGGCGTACCGAGATGATCTTTCCAGTCTTGCCGACAGTGAGTCCAGAGTTCCTAAAGCCTGAGTTGATGGCCACCGAGTGCTGCGGAAAAAAACATCATGTTACAACCACACTTCATTTATATCACTTTGCTTTTTGTTTTTGATTTACTACTTCACAACACAGTCAGTAATAGTTGTGAGGGGGATTGTATCTTTAATGCTTTAAAGGCTGCAGCGGCTGCGGTCTTGTAATCCTGAGATTGCAGGTTCAAACCCTGGTTGCGGCAGAAAGGGCATCCGGCGTAAGACAATTGCCAAATCATTAATGCAAGTTTTTTTTTGCAACCCCTGAAGAAGGGAGCAGTAGAAAGAGCTTATTTTATTAGTAGTGAGGGGTAAAAAAAAAAAAGATTTCATTCTATGAAATTGTGGTTCCCTTCCTGTAATCTAAATGCATTCTCAAGCTAACCAGACAATTAGAGGACAAAAAAGTAGGAGGCCTATAAAGCAATTCATTACATGTGGAAAGGGAAAGGAATTTTCTTGAGAAAAAGAAAAAAAGATGAGAAGTACATCATTTTTCAGTCGATTAAAGTCTCTCAACCTGTGTTACTTTTATCATTTGCTATAGATTCAACTCCAGTTTCAGTGGCCCTGAAACAAGATGCTGGTAACAAAGTGTCTAAATTTAAGATGTGTATCACAATACCAAAGAATTCCTTGAGCTGAGCCTTTTTCCACACTTAAATGATTTGAGTTGGAGTAAACAGCCAAACAAACAAACAAAAAACCATGACTTTGGACTGAAAATTGTCTGAACTAGAGTCCCTCTGAGTGTCCCTCTCACCAGCAGCTGTGCGTCTCCCAGCCACCGGCACTGAACGTGCAGCACGGCGGGCTCGAACTTCAGCACGGCGTCGCCGCCGGACCTGCTCAGGCCGGACATCTGGAACACATGATGAGGTAGTCGCATTCAGACCATGCGTGCATCAAAGTGATTTATGAGAGCAACAATAAAACGACCACTCTGTCTCACCAGGTCATCAAAGGTGCACTTGTGGTGAGAGACAAACAGCCAGACACAGTTTTGTTTCTGGACACCACTGCTGTCCGCAGCCTGCAGAGGGAGATGTGAAACAGGTGAGTTACACAGGGGAAATTATGTTTGTGGTAGTTTAATGTGTTCATGTTAGAGGAATCCTGAAAACCCTGTAATGTGGCACAAGTCGGTGCAAAAGTCCTGAGCTGCTCATTCCTTTAGGTTGCTTATAAAATGGAAAATAGGTTGTCCTTTTACTGCACTGGCTAAAAGCTAACAATACCTTCTAGTGTTCATAAATCTGTACGTTTTTGATAAGATTCCTACTGCTAATGGTTGAACTACACCCCTCTGACAGTGACCGAACTTCAATCATGGCTGAAATCCAAACCTTTTTCTTCTGGTTTCTTTTCTTTTTGGCAGCTTGCCTTCCGTAGAGGCCAGTTGTTGAGGCTATAAACCAGGGGTGGGCAGTCCTGGTCCTCAGGGGGGCCACTATCCTGCATGTTTTACTTGTTTCTCTGCTCCAACACACCTGATTTGAATCAATGGCTGATTAACAGGCTTCTGCAGCGCATGAGGAGGTAATTTAACCACAGAATCAGGTGTGTTGGAGCAGGAAAACAAGTAAAACATGTAGGATTGTGGCCCCTCAGGACCAGGGTTTCCCACCCCTGCTATAAACAGTACCCAGATCAGTTTAAGAATAAATCTCTCAGGTCTACACGAATTCCCTCAAATTTATGCAATCACGTTTAGGCCCTCTTCATGTGCTGTATTTTTTCCTTTTTTTTAACCATGCCTTTTGCCCAGTTTCCTGGATAAGTAGAGGACACACTACATGTCATGATCTCAGGTAATTCCTTTCCTTTGGGACTCATCTTGTTGGTGTAAATCTGACTTTAAATATGTTACTTTGACAGTTTTTGTAGTTTAACTAAAGACATAAGGACGCACTGTGTTTGAAAGGCTGGTAAAAAGTGAATAAAGTTGTTTAGTTGCCTTTTTCCTCGGGAAATGGTCAGATAGAAAGACTAGACTGACAACAGATAAGTGCTACAACATATATATGATTACATGGAAGCAAAATGTAAAGTAAAGTGGCTGCTCGTGACTGTCATGTAATTCCAGGGATATGAAAACGGTGAAGTCGGGAGAAAAGCCTCTCTGACCCCGTCGATGAGGATGATCCTTCCGGAGCAGGAGCTGGTGGTGAAAAACTCCTCACAGCTGTTGAGCAGAGATACAACATGTTCGATATCTTGATCCACGCTGCCCTTCTTACTCAGGTCCAGCTTCTTCAGACACTGTGTCTTCCACTGACTGAACGTTTTCTCCATGGGTGAAACACGCGGAGAGTAATTTAACAAACTGTTCCCTCAGGAGCGAAAACAAACTGCGCGAAGAGGGTTTCAAACGTAAAAAATAGAAATATTCATTTTTTTTTTCACTCTATTCGACATCGTTCTTCTTCTGTCGCTACTACTTCTTCTTCTTCTTCGCTGCAGGGAAGGGCAGAGACGAGTGGCGCAACACCGCTACCCAGTGGGCAAAAGTGGGAACTGTTCTCAAGAGCAGCAGGTAAATAAAACACTCTTCTTTAGGACACGATTCTGAGATATTGGAGCATTTCTTCATCTAAGAATACATTTTATTCAAATAATGCTTGGAATAACTTCATCCAAGGCTTATATATATATGTATATATGTATATGTATATGTATATATATATATATATATATATATATGTGTATATATATGTATATATATGTATATATATGTATGTATATATATGTATATATATGTATGTATATATATGTATATATGTATATATATGTGTGTATATATATATATGTATATATATATATATATATATATATATATAT
>NC_051449.1:17234258-17254940 GCF_001649575.2 Kryptolebias marmoratus | reverse complement strand
ATATATATATATATATGTATATGTATATATATATGTATATATGTATGTATATGTATATATGTATATGTATATATGTATATGTATGTATATATATGTATATATGTATGTATATATATATATATATATATGTATGTATGTGTATATATGTATATGTGTATATATATATGTATGTATGTGTATATATGTATGTGTGTATATATATATGTGTATGTGTATATATATATATATGTGTATATATATATGTGTGTGTGTGTACTCTCAGCTACTACCACATCAAATTTTAGCTCAGTGTTGGTGAAACAGAGTTATAACCATTTTTGTGCTGGCTAATTTTAATTAGCCGTGGCGGCTGTCTTGACTTGAATTTGCTCCAAATTGTAGATGTACATTCAGTGATTACTTTCTGAAAATTTCACTAAAATCTGTTCAGTTGTTCATGAGACATTTTGCTAAAAGACAAACGGGGTCGACTCTAACAATTAACGCTAAAGTTTTGTGCAAAGATCAAGAGCAACGAGTAGCCCTCGGAGTATGTTGTGAATAACTCTCAGCTGAAAACATGCCAAATTGTAGCACAATATCTCCAAAACTGGCTGAATTATAGGCATTTTTGTGGTTTCTGAGGTCACTTGGCTGCGGTGGCCATTTTGAATTTGGTTGGTTGCAAAGGTGAAACAGTTGCTAAAGTCTTTCGAAAGATTATTCCTCGATCGTTTCATTAAAATCCGTCCAGCGGTTCATGAGATGTTTTGCTAACAGACGAGTTCACAACCTTCTCATTCATCCATCCTGTGTGAGTCATTAAATCAATAGTTTGTGTCAAAACCTGTGCGCGTGCATGTGTGTACCCATGGTTCCTTTCATGCGCGCTGCTGTGTACATGCTGTACGTCGAGTGAGTCTTCAGGAGGTGCTGGATGGGAGACAGGACAGGGAAGGTACTATTAGGTGTCATATTGATTCGTCTGTGTGAGCGAGTGTTTATAAAAAATGCCAATAATGACCACGCCATCGGCATGAGGACTCACACTGAGTGACCTCCACAGGACATTCCTGTAGGTCTGACATCGGTGTGTTTGCGGGTACGGAGGTTAGTGACTGTGTGTCTTCACACGTTAGATCCCACCAAACAGACCGAACTGCGATTCTGTTCATAAATACAGTAAATACTGCAGATATAGTGTAGATTGTTAAGCAGTTAAACTACACATGCCGTTGCACAGATCTGGTTCTTATGGGATGATATTGAAGTAATTTAAATGTTTTTGTTCGTAAGGCAGTTACATCCCTGTCACAAAGCTAACACTGGAACTCTGAGGGCAGAATGCTTTGAATCCTTCACATGCAAGAGAGACCAGATCCCTGGATCTGAGCCAGAGATCAGACAACTAACTCTAGTCTCTAACATCTCCAACATGATGCTTAATTGCTGATGTTATTTTATTCTTTTTATTATAAATCCAAACTTTAACAGCAACGACTGCAAAGCCAGTGATAAAACTAATGAAGTAATTTGAGACTTCTGGCTGAAAGCGTAAAATCTGTCAATAAAATGTTTTTTTTTTTTTTTGTATATGGATATTATGCAGTGGGATTACAGTGGCACAGTGGTGCAGTGGTTAGTTGTCGCCTCACAGCAAGAAGGTTGCAGGTTTGCTTCCCAACCTTGGGCCTTTCTGGGTGGAGTTTGTATGCTCCCCCGGTGCTCACAGGGGTTTCCTCCCACAGATCAAAAACCTGCAGGTTAGGTCCATTGGTAACTCTAAAATTATACCTAGCTGAGAGTATGACTGTTTGTCTCTGTGTCCCTTGCAGAGTGTCCCCAGTGACTGCTGGAGACAGGTACCAGCCCTGTTGACCCAAGCAATTAAAGAACATGGATGGGTGGGATTACAGTATGTATTTCATACATTTTCATATTTGCATCTTAATTTATACAGATCTGTTTTATGCAGCGCTTTAGCTTTGTTGCTCATGTGCCTGATTTGTTTCATATATTTCAAAAGGTAGAATTGAGTAGAACAAATATTTGTATGTTTTATTTGATTTACAATATTTTACTGTGTTATACACAAAAATGAGATTTTACCTTCTGACAGAACAAAAACAAGGACAGAAACAAAAAAAAAACAAGTCATGACTCATAACTCAGGTCTTTGTTTGTGCTAATTGAAGAGGCAAATTACTGCTTTTGTTTAAGGCCTGGAAGCACATCTGAGCGGCAACTAGTCGAGAGAGGGATTATACTGCAGTAATCTTTGCTAATTAATGTAACAAGCAGCTCCTAAAGGAGTTCTGATGTTTGGCAGGGCTGGTTTTCTGTGTTATTGTAGGAGTAGCAGACACACACACACAGGTTTTTCTTGGATAAGAACACCATCTGCTGATCTGCTTTCACATGCCAGATAGCAGCAGTGGGATTATGTGAAGTACTATGGGGGGAAAGTAAATCCTCTAGATGGCAGTAGTGTCCTGTGGTTGGACCATTCCACTTTAGCTTCAAATGCATGAACTTAATCCACGCCGTCTTCCTTCTGCTGCAACGTTTTCTTCACGTGCCAGCTGCCATCCCTTGTCTTAATTACTAGACAGTCAAATAAAGTTTAATACATGCAATATGTATTTATTAAATACACTGTAATGTTGTGTTTTTGAGATTACAAGAATTAAATGACTTGAACAGAGTTTGTTATAGTGTCTGAAAGCACATCTGTGCTTTAGGAGTTGATGTTTTTGACTGAAATGCAAACCTCAAACGAACTGAAGCGACGTCATACAGAGGAGTGGGTCGTGATTCCTCCATAACCACGCGAGAGAGCGATGGGAGTCATACATGTGGTCCTACAGGCTCCTGAATCATAAACTGGCCTCAGCTCTGGTTTCGTTTAAGAAATGACAACACGTCGGAGTTTGGTTGGATGTTTGAGGTCGACCTGGTAAAGACCAGATCATTTTTGTAAATTTTGTCCCTAAAAACTGAAACGGGGTAAACTTACTTGTTCTCCCGAATTTAGTGAAAAAAAATAAGTAAAAGTGGGAATAAAGTGTTGAAAGTCAAAGAGAGTATAAAACAACTTGGTGAAAAGCACAAAATAAAGATTTAGCCTAAGGCGTGGGAAAGATGTTTGACCTAAAAATCACACATTAACCCATTTGTGGTAGAACTCTGAACTACCACTCCTCTGACAGTAACTGAGAAGAAATATCTCTGTTAAATATATTAATTTCTTCTGCAATTAACTCTGGTAAAACAGGTGTTTCAGAAAAAGCAGCTTTTGGAAAATGACTTTTTTTTATGAGCAGAATGTAACCAGATATAAAAGTGGAAGATGGATGAAAACGTCAGAATCCACAGACTTTGAGGATCCACCTGAAATAACCCATGATGTCATAAATATGAAAGCAGCAAACATCCGATCCAGCTTCAGAAGCACGAGTGGGTCGCGACGAAGGGAATTCTTCGAAGAAATGCCATGGGGAGAAATTGCAATTTACAGTTATTTAATTCATGTCAATTGTAGTTTACAAATGGCAAAGACATGTACCATTACCATAAATGTACAATACAGAAAATTAGGACTGACACAAATCTCTTCTGCAGGTTTTTCATATTTGGAGCAGATTTTTCAACCAACTTGGATGGAGGATTAAAGTGAATGCAACAGTGGCATCATGTCCCGCTTTTTAAACCCAGTATTTAGGCAACCGGGTGACTCCATAATGGGCTGTAACCAAAGAGATAAAATGCTGAAGCAGCGGTTCATCAGCGGTGACGACAAAGGACTTTTGTTGCCCGTCCTGCTGCTGAAGGGGGTCAAAAGTGTCATTCTGCGAGCTTTTAAAGTTGCAGCTTTAGGTGACTTAACGCATCGACTGGCTAACATCCAGCTCCAAAAGACGGGAACCCTTCGGAGGGGGTGAATTCTGCACATTAAAAACGACACGTGAACGGCGTCTCTGCAATAAGGCAATGTTTGCCACCTTCTGTCAGTGGAGACAATGAAACCCCCCCCCCTCACTTTGTGTCTTCACTTTATTTTATTTATTTATTTTTTCCGCACCACCCAGGTTGTGAACGGGACCACTCATAATATTTGAGAAGTTTTATTTTTCCGTTTTTTTTTTGTTTTTTTTTCCTCTCTCAATATTTCTTACAACAATACAGACATCACAGATTACATAGTTTTACAAACACAAAGCACATCACCACCTTGGCTGCTGATGCTGCTGCTGCTGGGGGTGGGGGGATGCTGTAGATTGTGGAGGTTGCCAGTTCAGCCTTGGGCATCTTTCTTTTAAAGAACCTTCACTCATCTAGTAGAGTTTAAGAAGAACCTGCCCTTTGGAGACCTTTTGCAGCATAGCAGTATGAGAACAGTGGGAAGAAACAAAAACTGAAAGTCTGAGACTTGTGAAGGGGTTAAAAACTAAAAGGGTCTATAAACTATGATCTGAACATGTTGTTATCCAAGGTGAGAGGAAGAAATGGTGGTTAAAAGAAGAAGAAGTGCAGCTGGATAATATTTTAACCCAAAAAAACAAAAAAAACATTTTCACTGTTCGGCTTAAGTTTCAGGAAATCTTGAGGCAAAGGGAAGCTCTCCATTCAATAAAACTAACATCTGTTCTTATTTTCATGTTCTGACCCACAGTTCTCCAGGATACCCTGCAGAAAATTAAAAAAAAAAAAAAAAATGACACCACCAAAATCTTAACCATCTAGTCTTGAATAGGTTCGTATTTTCTTTAATTCCTGTACAGTCAAATAAAACTTCAACAGGTCTTTTTTTGTTTTCCTTTAAAAAAAAAAAATACTGAAGGCTCTTTATTTTCCGCCATTTTTTCCCCCCCTACGTTGATCCCAAACTGACGTTCGACCTAACAAAGAACTTGAATGTATACTTCGATGTAATGTGTGTGTGTGTGAGTGTGTGTGTGTGTGTTTTAGCTTGAACTCGGTCATTTACACCCAACATTGTAAACACACATAGAACTATATTACATGTGCTTGCACTGCATCTTAAGAGGGGTAGAAAATTTGGTTTACTTCACTAGAACACCACAAAAAGAGAGAAAGGTGGGGGGCGGGAAGTGAGAAGTGGAGGAGACAGAGCGTCAAACTTCTTTTTCAAAAGTTTCAGAGGTTGTTCTCAGTTTGGTTGAAAGCTTAATTTTAATGGACCGGTTCCTGTTTTTTTTTTTTTTTTAAACACCCTCAAGGAAAAGTTCTGGAAGGACAAAGTTTTCTTTCCACAACAGAAAAAAAAAAAAAAATTAAAAATATAAAGAAAGTAAGTAAATGTTTCCGTAAGGTCCTTATTGTAGATCCTGCTGTCCAGCATCGATGAAATGTTAAAGAAGCGGGAGAGAAAATAAAAAGGGGCGCAGGGGGGGGGGTCTCAGTTTTGTAATAAGAAGTTCCTTTCAGGTCCATCTCCAGCATCATGAAGCATGAAGGTGTCAGCAGGACTTAGCCGGGGTTTCAGGCTCTCCACTGTCTAAAAGTCCTTCTTTGGACATCAGCATCATGGTGGAACAAATGTTGGAACCATGAGGAATTGCAGATCTCCGTATTTTCAATTTTTTAATTTTTTTTACGTCAGTGGACGACCAGGCAGTCGGCACGAGAGTCACTTCGAGTTCATGCGAGTCTCTACCTCCTCGTGGAGCCAGCGGTGTCTCAGAGACAGCCGTCTTGTTCGCGACTGCTCTCGTGGAGGCTTCGGAGCGGCCGACCCGGTCCACGCGAGGGAGGGTGGGGTGGGGTGGGGGGGGGAGAAAACCAAACGACGACGGGGAAAAGATGGAAACCCACGATGGAGGGATGGACTGGAAAGATGAAGAGAGGCAGGGGAGGGGTTGTGCTCTTTACAAGTAGACACGCCTCAGGTCTCCAGGCGAGGTGATGGTGTTGCACTGCGGGCATAGCTTCTTGTTCCCCTGTGATGGACGAACGGACAGCTGTTAGAAAACAATCTGTGGCTAAATATCTGGAAAAAATTAAAAAAGGAAGAGCAATGAACGTTTAAGAAAGTCTGCCACGTTATCATGCGAGGCTACAATCGCAAGTTGATGTAAAAATGCTAGCAACGTGTGAAAAAGCTTCCTAATATGGTGACAGTGCTGAACAAATGGAACGAAACTTGTGGCGACTCACTAATTTCCTCTGTGAGTTTAACTCTGCCTGTCTGCAGCAGCGCGCCTCTTCTCTCTGGGCTGCTTTGATGGCGTGCCATCGGCAGTAAAAGCAGCAGGTGATAATACGCTACGCAGGGCTAACGGCGTTCTGAGATTCTGACTAGGTGGTCTCAACCCGTGCCACCTTCCTACCAGCCTGTTGGTTCTGTGCTGGCGGCGGCCAAAATTAACCAGCCACAACTGAAAGTTCATAAATGTAGCACATCTGGAAATAACCAGGAG
This sequence comes from Kryptolebias marmoratus, assembly GCF_001649575.2. Lineage (NCBI taxonomy): Eukaryota > Metazoa > Chordata > Actinopteri > Cyprinodontiformes > Rivulidae > Kryptolebias > Kryptolebias marmoratus. Next base: position 17,248,521 of record NC_051449.1, on the reverse strand, counting down.
TGAAAAACATACAAACTGGTGTTCTTTTTAAATGTTGCAACACTATATTAAAAAAAAAAGGCGACCTCCCTGTATACTACTTTGGTAAACCGATCAGAATCAACGACGACATAAATGCATGAAAACAGTTTTGGTAAATGTATTTGTCTTCTTGTGTTCATGCTTAAGTTTTGTCTGATGTTTCTGTTTAAAACATATTACAATTTGCATCGATTAGACATAAAATGTTAGTGTTTTTATGACAAAAGATGAGCCTGTTAACATTAACAGGAAAAATCAGTTTTTTGTTTGAAAATGGAAAATTAGCAATAGGTTTTCTGGGTCTTCTGGGTGACAAGGTGGGGTCTCTGTTGATGGTGCTTGATCCCACTGGATTTGGATCCGGAGAGAAAAAGCCCGATGAAGACCTCAAAGTCTTAGAGCCATCCTTAAATGGCAAGGCCCACCTCTGTCACCAAAAACACAACACGTGACACGTTTCATTCCTAAACGAATAAACGGGAGCGTGTTCCTGATTTGCCTGCGTGCCTGTCAGTGTTTAGCACCTCTGTAAGCATGCACAGGTGTGCGCCTGGCATGCTGCGCTCCAGCTGCCGGCCTCGTTACAGCGGTAAGAAGGCAGGAGGTGTGGGTGGGTGAGGGGGTTGGTGTTTACTAGATTCCTCAGCATTTACTTTGATCAACTTGGCCCTCCCAGTTTTATAGCTTTCTGCAGGCTACGAGTTTAATGCTGCATACATTAAAGCTGTGTTGGCAGCATGCACGTCCGTGCACACACACACACAGACACACACACACCAGCACTACAAGTACACAGCAGATGGAAACCAAAAAAAAAAAAAAATCCTTTTAAATACTGAATTGCAGTTTAACTTACTTATAAAACATGCTCAGACTGCTGTTTTCTGTGTTCTCAAGTGAAGTTTTTTCAGGAATCAGCATCAGTCTTAAACTAAAATCCTTTTATTCCCAGTCATTATTATACATCAACTGAAACTAATGCAACTGTTGACACTATGCACCTCAAATTACTGCAATCTGCTGTCATTTTGTCATTCCACTTTTTATTTGCAACAAGACTTTTCTCCATTTCTTCAAACAGAGATTTTTTCAGTTTACCATCTACTGCAGGTGAGTTACTGACTGCTGATGGCAGCTCCACAAAACCTCAGTTGTGCAAATCAGGTGCTGGACAAATTCATGATGATGCTTCATAAAAAGTTTGAAGAACGTAAAAAAAGCTTGTTAAACTCTGGACTGATTTTAATTACTACTCAGGTAATTAACTCTGGACATCGCCCTCTCTGGTCCAAATGAAGAGAATCTAAAGTAACCAATCATAAAACTGGGCGCAAAGAAATCCTCTAACCACCCCCTCCCAGCCAGTCGATGGCCGCCCATCCTGAGCCTGGCTCTGCTGGAAGTTTCTTCCTCAGGATGGGGGATTGCAATGGAGTGAATAGGCCGTATGTTACTGGGTTTAAATCTGAATATGTTTTAAACGGAATTGGATTGTAAACAATTTGATTAAATAAACTCTTTTGTGTGGCTGTATTTTCATACTGTACGTCACTGAAGTTATTTTCTTTCGTTCAAACTTAAGTGGGTGAAACTAATTTTGACTCGTGCCTAGCTGTTGTTCCTGCATTTTTCTGTGTTTATATGCTGATGTGCAATCAAACACCTGCGCTGCATTGTGTACTTTCACTTCTGGGTAAGCGCTGGATACTGTGTCTCGATAAAAAACTGGCCCTCTGATACGCCAGCGAGGCTTAAGGGATAAAGTGTACCAGAATGTGAAAGCAGGAACCTAAAGTGAGGTGAGACAAGAAAATTGACAGCAGGGAGGAATTTATGATGAGAGGAGATAATAACAAAGAAACAAGGAAGAGGGATAATGAGAAGACTGTTTATCCTCCCAGCTTAAGAAACACTGTTGCCTTTTACGCTCCATTTACCACATTAGTACCAGATAATTACACTCAACTGAATATATTAGACTAACTAATAACCAACAAAATTACAGAGGTGTGTGCATGCAGACCCGAGGCTCTGTGTGGAAAACATTGGAGGTTAGAGTTGACTACTTTATTCCAACATGTTAACAAGCCTTTTGGGGACCATTCCATCTAAGCTCTTCCCCTACTGAGACTAAAAGTGTTTGCCTTGCCTGGATTGTGTGTGCAATAAGAGAACAGGTCATTTGGGAAATATTCCATTTTAGTTTCTCCCTGTTGGGCATGAGAGCAGAGAGAAACTCACTGACTATGAAATGAGGCTGCAATAACTGCGTATCATGAAGAGCTGCCCTGCAGAAAAGAGCAGTCGGAGCATGTGTGTGTGTGTGTGTGTGTGTACGTTTAGGCGTACCAGAGTCCTGAGCCAGCACTCTTCACAATGGACATGCCAACACTGGATAGAGGTGAGCGGCATCGTGTAGGAGTCCTAAAGAGAGAAAACGGAGAGAAATTAGACCGAGTTTGCATCCAAGCCGCTAATAAACAATCAAGACTGTATGTTTCCTGACCAACCAACAACATCAGACCACTATCCATGGAACAACACAGCCAGAAAAGGTAAAAACCACTGAGCAAGGCAGCACAATGGGGGGCCACTGAACCGGCAACCTGCAGGTCACACACACTGACACGACACCAGGCAGGCAACGACTTAAAAATGGAAGCAGGCAGGCACGGGGGGGAGAGGATGCGGTACAAAGCCGTGATAGAGCGCACTTTTCTTTGCCTTTCGACAAGAACAAAGATATATAACTGAAGAATGGGGGTGATAAGGGGACGGAGACAAGCGGAAGACGGGAGGGAGGGAGTGCCTTACCCTCCGTAGGGGCTGAGGGAGGAGCCTCTTTATGCTGCTGCCGTAGCCACCAATCACAAGGCCCCTGTACAGGCAGTACAGGCCGAGGGGGAGGGACTTAGGTTGCCTCTCTCCGACCTCTTTGGCCAGTGGCCGGGCCCCCGGCCACACCCCTATGCTCCTGATCTCCGCACCTGACTGGATAGCAGGCTTTCTCTGCGGAAGGAGGGAAGGTGAGGGTGGGAGAGGAGAGGGAGGGGGTGAAAGGTGGCAGCTAATCATAGAGCCGTACCGATCGCGAACACCGAAGTGCGACAAAACACGCATGTGGACAAACACACACGGGGCCACACAAACAGATGTCGGGGTGTCCAACGGTGACCGCTACATAATCGATAGCATCAAAAGAATGAGACCATTTTGTTCTGACTCTGATATGATGGGGAATGACTTGGTTAAATCAAAGCATGAAGAATAATTTCCACTCAGAAGGAGAAGAATGAAGTTTTTAACTGGCTTCATAAAACGCTAATCTTGGCTGACGTCCCTAAAGACGTAGAGCTGCTTTTAAACGAGCGAGTTGAGCAGACAAGAGTTTTGCTGAAGTGAGTTTATAAACATTAACTGTTGCTCTCGTAAGCCATCTTTGAGACGAGCAGTGTGAGGAAAAATATAGAAGACGTCTATTGATTTATGTATGTCCCTATCACCTAGAACAACCACTATTTTAAAACAAAATCTACACAAGTTTAATAAATGTGTTCAACTCTGTGGCTGAAGTTAAAGCCTGAGTGGAATAAACTGGCTTCTGTAGCTTCAGTTTAAATCATACGCATTACCGCACTGGTTGTCCTAAACCTGTCAGATTTACCAAATTAAAAGTGAGCTTTAAACTTCCCAATACTGAATTTGCTGAAGTTACATCACCACTTTCAGAATTTGAGCAAATCTAGATAGTATTCTAAAATTGTTGTTTTTACACTGATTACATGTAATTTATTGATAAGGTTTCTCATTTAAATCCAAATTTGTTTGTTAAAATACTGTTCTACATTAAAAAAAACAACACTTGTAGAAATCTTACCACATTAAATCTGAAGTGCTTTTCTAAAACGACCTGCAGATGGTGGTAGTAGTGCACAGAAAACACTCAGTAACACACAGGTACGGGAAAGAAAAAGAGCTCCGCAGCTCAAGTTTTAGTTTTTTATCATTTGTGTTTTAGTAGTGTATAATAATTTAAGAAGTACCATTAAAAACAAAAGTCATTCAGAAAATATCTGTCTGAACTTGACAGCAGTGCTGCTGCTCATCAGTTTATCTCTGTTCGAAGAGTTTTTGCACGGATCTGCATCTCTGCTCTTCTTTCTGCCAACAAGTGTGAGGAAAACCTGATGACTTTTAGATCAGACAGTGTGACAGGGCTGGAGCAGCGAGACAACTTCAAGACGGACAGATCAGACAGAAGACGTCCGAGTGTGTACACATATCTGCGTCCCTCTGAGTGCCCCGGTGTGTGTGTGTGTGTGTGTGTGAGAGATAAAGGACAGTGACAGATGAGCGGACAAGAGCCGCGTGTCCAAGAGGCACTGAGTGATTGATCGCTGTGCCTTGCCCTCCGCGTCACCTCGGGCACCAGGCGACCTTTAGGAAGAGCAGGCGCTGGTAATTACCTGCTTTACACACACACAGAGAATGCCAATGCTGCGCTGACCACAAGCTTGAAGAATGACAGGATGACATGAAGGAGGGAACACGAGCACTGATAGGGGATTCTTTCAGTTGTGGAAGAAGCTTTTTGCTTTAAGCAAAAAAAAAAAAAGAGTTTATACTTGAACTGAAAAGCAACAGAATTAATTATACATGGCATTGGGAATAATATAAAAGGTCAACACATAGTGAACTAAGTTGGTTTTTCTCAGGGTCACTGTCTACTCTCCATCTTTGCAAAAGGTTTTACGATCACCCGTGTAAAACAGAAGCTCAGATTTACGAACTCTTTGCACGAATTATGCGGACGCCATTTTGATTCTGTGCGTCCAACTAAGTCACAAAGCTATCGCAAAGTGCGCTTAGCGCCTCCAACTTGGCTGTCAACAACACAAAACTCTTTGCCCGCTTTTAAATTGGACCCTCCCATATCTGCCCTATTACCTGCCAGGCTAACGGCACAAGATTTTCAAAGACCAGTGGCGTTTGCAACATTTATTGTGAAAAATTGACCATCTCAAGAGAGCTGGTGGTATTCAAATCTTTGCGAAATTTTAGCAATCATGGCTGCCCTTATTTTGCCTTCTCAAAAAGAGGGCAGACATGTTAGGAAAAGTATTAATAATATTAATAATCCTGTCTTCCAGTATTGAATGTTTTTTGCATTTCCAAATAAACTGTTTAAAAAAAAATCCTGGAGTTTCTGAATACTTTCAAAGGCATGAGGCATATCTTATTAAGCCCTGATTCCAAACAATCAGCAATAAAATCTGCGAAGCCTAAACTTCTTTTTTACTTAACACAATACTTTAAACAATTTTGCTCCAATATGACTGGCACCATGCGCCCCAGAGCCATAAAGAGAAGTATAGTTTTATTGTGCGTTCATCCACATATGAAGTCCTTAGTTTCAATCAGGTGGTAGGTTCAAGCCATGAATTATGCAGCAGAACACATATATACCAGCAGAATTTGCAAAGCCATGCAAGAGCAACAGCCACCACATCACAAAAGCAGCACAAGCACTTCGAAAATTAAAAGCTAAGATTGTGAGATGCCCATATGTCCAACATGCACATGTATGCAGACCCAGTTTCTAACATGTTGTGGGATACACACAAAATGTTGCTGTAAACATTTTTTAAACCATGGCTCCATATGTTCATGATAAAACAAAGTTTATGAAACCCTGTACTGAAGCCTCATCTCTTCAATGTTGCATGGAGGACTGGGACAACACCTGCGGAGTGGCAAACCAGGGCTGTAGTTCTCGTTTTCAAAACGTTGGACTGCAGAGTATGTTTCAACTATCGAGAGATCACACTTCTCGGCCTCCCTGGGAAAGTTTCCTTCAGGGTGTTGGAAGGAAGGCTCCGATGGATTGTCAAACCTCAGATTCAGGTGGAACAGTGTGGCTTTTGTCCTGGTAGTGAAACAGTGGAGCAAATCTTCAGCCTTCATGACCTTCAGCGTGCACTGGGGCAGTTTGCAGCCAAGTGTGAAGTGGCTGGGATAAGAGTCAGCTCTTCAAAGTCTGAGGATATGGTTCTTAACCAGAGAAAGGCGGAATGGTCCCTCCGGGTCAAGGATGAGTCTCTGCCTCAAGGGAAGGAATTCAAGTATTTAGGAGTCCTCAGAAAATGAGGGCGTCTCTTCGGTCTGTCCTGGTAAAGAAAGAGTTAAGTCAAACGTGCCAATCCTCACTTGTGGATCATGACTGAAAGAACAAGATCCCAAATACAAGCTGAAAATAACTTCTTTTGTGCAGTGGCTGGGCTCAGCCTTAGAGATATGGTGAAGAGTTCCATCATCCAGGGGGAGCTCTGATTGGAGCTACTGCTCTTCCGTATCAAGGAGTCAGCTGAGGTGGGTTGGCATTTGATTAGGATGCCTCCTGAACGCTTCTCTTTAGAGATTTTCTCGGCATGTCCCACATGGAGGAGACCCCAGGGGAGACCCAGAAATCGCTGGAGAGATTATATATCCTCTCTGGACTAAGAATGCCTTGGGATCCCCCAGGAGGAGCTGAAGAGTGTCGCTGGGATGTCTGGATTTCCCTCCTGGACTTGTTGCCCTCGCAACCCAACCATGGATAAGCGGTAGAAGATGGATGTATGGATGGACGGATTTATTGAACCCAAACAAACACTTTTCACAGAAAGTTATACTCACCATGCAGATGAGACATTTGTATCGGTCCCCTCGCAGAATCTGCTTCTCTAGCTCCCTGATTCGGGCCTTCAGAGCCTCCATAGTGGTTGCTGTTGATTCTTCTTCAGTCACCCTTGAACAAAGGAGAGAGAATTGCTTTTATTCTTAGGTTGTAGAAAAAAGTCAGTCCTTAGCCAAAATAAAACATTGAAGTTGCACTCAAGCTATTATTAATATCACATAAACCTATCTTTGTTCTTTATATTAGTCTATTTTAAAGGCTTTTTGCCTCATAACTAGAAAAACCTGTTGTTCAATTTACATTTCCTCAATCAGAAAATGGGGCTCTGCATGTATTACCATGGTAACATGACTTTCCCTACATCTCTACTCTGGAGATGAATATAGGTTATCTTGTCCTAACTTTGTATTGCTCAATTCTAATGCAGAGATAATTAATCTTCACATGTTTGACTTTGCCTTTCTGAGGCTGTAGGTGGTAAGGTTGTCAAAAAAAAATTGACATATATCAATACAATCAATGAGAAATGAATCAATGTAAATATCAATGGGATGTTCATCTTCACCAGTTGACCCACAACGTTGACACACAGCAACAGTGTTATTAGTGGAAAATGTTTGTCTGGATCAGTTTAAAAAAAAATAAATGCTTTAACTTTAAACTTCAACCTGTGTTTTCTGACCAACATTCTTTTTCATCGCATGGTTTCCATTTATCCATACGTACGCCAATAATTTCCCTGCCTCCGCATTTTCCTCAACATCATATTTAGACTCTCACTCATCCAGCTGTCTTGCATTCCATTCAGTATACCTTTCTCCGGCTTTCAAGCAGCCTCTGACTAATGTGTAGCATGGTAACTGAAAATGTGCATTTAACAATGTTCAACAGCATATGAAGCAGCCATAACTAAATCAATACAGACGATGTACAGACCACAATGTTGATGATAATTCGGTGGAGGGAGATGAGACCACACACAAGCCAACTGATGTTTATTACAGACAATTTTTCATTCACTGGTAAGATGTAACAGTAGTGTGTGTGTGTGTGTGTGTATTTATGGTGATGTGGTCATTTTGCAGCCGGATAGCTTGCTGATCTATAGTATCGATCTGGCTGAGGAAGGACAAGCAGAGAGAAAGGAGGGAGTAAAACAGAGCAATAAGTGGCTGTGTGTATGTGTGTGTGTGTGGCCTAAAATACGGCCGAGTTGAAAACATCTTCAAACAGCTTTGGTGAACAGTTATAGAGGAAAGAAAACAAGAACTGACTTTTGTCTCAATTTTCTTCAAAGATCCAGTATTTTTTACGTGAAATAGGCACAATTTTTTATATGTTTATATAAACATTTCCATCCATATTATTCTAACAAAATTCTAAAATTCCCACCCTAGAACACTAGGTGGCGAGAGTGTCCACATTAATGATAAAATACAGAAAAAGAACATCCTCAGCTTGATTAAAGACTCTTCCAAAATTATTTTTTCCCTGATACTGGCATCGGATAATTAGTTGTAAAAGGTAGATTTTGAATTTTTTTTTAATGGTGAATGTACATTGGTAGGCTGCAGTAACAGCAATGAAAGCTCCAACTTCACAGATGTATTTTAACTGACTCAGGGCATCTAAAACCTCAGTCATTGGGATGCTGGAAGTGTGTATTTAATATGTGTAAAAACAAACAGGCATGAAAAGTAATTAAGTTGACCAAGTTTAAGTCATTTTGTTTTAAACTTAACAAAAGTTAGGGAAGCAGTTGTAGGCAAACCGTGCAATTTTCTTTTTAAGCAAATTCAATAAAAAGGATTTACTTATCGCTGGTTCTTCCGGACCTTTAACCTTTCCCAGAAACCCAATTTGGACTTTCGAATATAAAGTTTTGACAACCCCTGGCTTACAGTTTCCTTTCGGTTATTAACCATTTCAGGACACAATTAAAGTTTAATGGTGATGAATATGCCTCCTCTCCTTGATCTCAGCTCCCCCTGTAACTCCACCATCATCCCATGTCTATAAAGAGCTAGCCTGACTTGCCACCGCCATGCCCTATAAACCGCTTTACCCTCTCCTCTTATTAGTGCTGAGCTTGTAAAAATCCATTTAGTCTTGATTAGCCTGTTAGCTTATAAAGCAGGCGTGAGCAATATTGTCCTTCAAACAACGCAGTCTCCTTTTTGAACAGAATGAATAATTGTGGCTCGGTCACCGACAAAACTCAGCAAAAGAATCTCCTTCCTTGTCTAAAACAATATAAAGCAACAAGACAAAAAAAATACTGGTTCTTCTTTACTTTTCCCAGCCAACATGCTATTTTTTATATCTTTAAGCACGTTAAACTCAACTGATAAACACATCTAGAAAATGTCCCAATTTAACAAGGCTAAGCAATGAAAAGACAATATTACAGATAGAATAAAACTCAATCAGAAAGTTCCACAGGAGGAAAACTCTAAAGTAAAGCAATAGGAGGTGTGAAGACGAGCACACAAGCTAAGAGATTTAGAAAAAGTTCACTCAGCTTTAGGTTTTATTCTTATTGCCAATATAAATTAAGGTCTGGTGACGTGTGTTTGAAGAGAAATAATTTAGGTAATTTCTGGTTTCAGACAGAACTGACCACAAACGGCACTGTTTTTATAAGATTGTGACTTTTCTTAACAGCAGAAATCTTTAACTCACTATCTGTCTGTTGGCGTTTTCTACCAACAAGCTCTGGAAGTAGAAATGTAGAGAGGGCAGAAAACAGGACAGTTTTGGGTTTTGGAACCAGTATGTGAAAATTAAATGATTGCTGTATTTATTTTTAGAAATTGCTTTTTTGCAAATTAATTCTAAATCTGCATGATGTAATGTCTTTTTGAACAGAAAATATGACATCCAAATAAATTACAAAGAAGCTTCTTCCTCTAATAAACACTCTTTAGCATAGAGACCGCAAAAGCTCCATGTTCTCTTTTTATCCATACTATTATGGATTTTTTTAAACAGATAATTGCGTCTCCAATCTGTAGCCATTTTGTTTGGAAATACAAAAGGTGACCAAGTGAGAACCAAAAATTAGGATTTCACTGGTTGGATGTTGGGCATATTAACCATTCCAACAAACTGAAGTAAGAAAAATAAACAAAGTAAGACCCCTTAGCCTTAGAGCTGAGAAACTCTTACTAACATAAATTGCAGTACAAAATTTGCAACCAATATTGTTAAGTTTACAACCGATGTATAAACATTGTTTTTTGTTCATTTTATTTTCTAGTCTGTTCAGCGGTGTAAATGTGTGCTGTTTAGTATTATGAAATGATCGTATCTGCTTTATGTTTGCGCTCGAGTGTGAGCCTTTCTGACTACACCTGAATAAGTTTCTGGTCCAGAGCGGAAGAATTTGTGAACTTTGAACTTAAAGGCTGACATAAAATTTCTAAAACTTTTCAAAACATTTCGTCCGCTTCAACTCTGCTACTGTCCCAAAAGAACCCTGTTCACAGCGTGCACATGTGCTGCGAGTCAGACGGAGTGAAATTGAAATACATTTCCATCCGAAGTCATTCCTGGTGCGACAAGCAAGCAAGAAAGTCCGGCAGGGACAGATAGATGGCTCTGCTTCTCCTCTATTTAGCGCTCTGCTCCCAACGTCTGCAGGGCTATTTCTCATTTCATTAGTGTGGGTGTGTGCAGCTGGGAATCTCTACCATCCATCTCAATCAGCATTGTGTCTTCATCTGCTGTCCATCTACATTTTGGCCTCATTCATTTTTTTTTCTCCCCCAGCACAGGAACACACAACTGATGAAATTAACTACTAATTAATTCCAAAACTTATTCCGGCAAATATTTTGTTCTAAAGATGGGGATATCGTCCTCTTGAGTATGTGCTGCGACAAACAGCAGCTGTAAATCCCTTTAGAGCATCGTTCTGTGCTGCACCCTGTTAACTGAGGCCTTAACTACTCTGACACACCATGATAAAACATTTAAGTCACTATTGATTTCCCCTGCCTCTGCCCGATTATGTGTGTGTGTGTGTGTGCGTGCGTGCGCTGATCTCACGAGGCGAAAGTTGAGGGGGTTGGGGGTGCCTGAAAAGAACTGAGACAGAGGACGAGTGACAAACACGAGCCGAGGGACAGAAAGGAAAAGGAAAAGGACAGCAAAATGCTCCGCAGCCATCGCACAATAAAGCAAAGAACGGCAGAAGAAAAGACAGCGACAAGGACTGAGCAAGTGTGTGTATGTAAAGGGGGAGGTGAGTGTGTGTGTGTGTGTGTGAGGGGGAAGAAATCTAGCTTCATCACCTCCAAATTGAGGACAGATTCAATTATTTGCAGAAACCACATGGAAATCACTTCGCATTGTTCCAGCTGGAGCACCAAATTTGGCAGCAATCGCATTGGCGGCATTGGAGGGGCCATTTATCTTGAAGGGGAAAGAGCGTCTCAGGCGCTGTATGCGTATATGTATGTGTGTGTGTGTGTGTGTGTGTGAGAAAAAGAGAACTCATTTATCTTGCAGGGGAATGAGCAGGGGAACGAGGACGCCCTGGGAGGCGACCAGATCATTACCCATCTGGGATCAGAGACAGAGAGAGATTTCACTAACGCTACCCTATGGAAAGCCCCACACACACGCACGAACACACACACACACACACACACACACAAATGTACAATGTATCAATGTAACAAAAGGAGACAAATCTCATTTTCATTTGAGAATGGAGGGGCACAGAAGCTCCACAAATACGTGCATTTATAGCGAGCAGAGAGGAGTGAGGCAGGGAATTGTTTCAGCCAGGCAGCTGACGGCTTGTTCCAATGCAATCATTCAGCATCTAGTTGGCTTCCTTTAAATGGATACTTAGATTAAAGCGTGTTCTGCTCCAGGTGCCTGCTAAAGCCTCCACTAGAACATCGTGTTGCAACACTCACTAACACGTCTGCCAAAATAAAAGCCCGACTGAGACAAATTTCAAAATAAAAAAGGGAAACAGAACTTTTAAATGAACAACCTGAAACAGAAACATTGAACTGGGATCACCTCAAGTATTGTGATATATAACTGAATGTGACGCCTTGACTGGTTGTCCTTTCTCCTTGTTTTTAGTTTCCAACTTTTGACCATTCTTCACTTTTATTATGTCCAGTCCGTGTTCTACACAGACATCTTCTCACCTTAACAGCCTCCATTTCTAATCTCGCCTTCTGAAATCTTTAACACTGCAAGTCTGCCTACTTTACATTTGATTTGCGAGATGATCTTAAAAGACTCCCAGTCTGAACAAAAGTTCAGACTGTCATGATGGGATGACATTTAGTCATTCCTGCTCCAATTGAGGCCTCGCTTTAATCTGACCAGTTAAAGTTTGTCTAAGGGGATAGATACAATCTGAGACATTACAGGAATGACATATGCGTTCCCAAACAGATTCAGTGATTGACTTTACAGATGGAGTTAATTAACAAACCATCTGCTACACAGTGACACACAAACCCAGCTGGAGTTTGCTACCACAAATTAAATGTTTAGCAATGGTGCGTTCACAGACCAGAGACAAATATTTTGAGCAAATGATTTTTGAGCGCTTAGTCCACCGACTAAATTAGAAAAAAACAGATGATTTCAGTCACCTATGAAGCAACTGGTGTCTCGCCACATAATCAACGGTCAAACAATTTGTTTAAAACACAGAAATTGACTAAAAACTATTGCATGGCTGACACAACGGAAGCACATCTGCACAGCCTGTATTTCTTCTCTCAGATGCAAACACACACAGACACACCACACAACACGCAGATGATCATTTCTTCAGGCTACTAACTGACAGTGCACTTCAAGCTGCTCATCCTATTCTTCCGTTGTCTTTTCTGCTGATATTTAATATTGACACATATTCATTTCAATCTGTTATCATTGTTTGTTTTCATGCATGGCACATTTTTACTTAGCAGAGGCAACCAATAAAGTTATTAGAAAATTACAGAACTGCAGCAAGAAGGAGAGACCGAGAGAGAAAGAGGAAAAAGTGTCACTGCTTGTAGTTAGACCGCTTCTGTGCAACCTACTTTTCAATCTCGCTGTTTTTACAGGTGCGTGGGGCGCAGGAGGAAGAGGAAGAAGATGAAGGAGTGCTTGGGTCTGTCTTGCTGCTCTCTCCGTTGCTTGTAGAAGGCATCTCTGTTAACACGCAGACAGGTAATGTGGTTAACGTTAATCTCTTCGTTGCTCACCACACACACCAAACACAAACAAGACATTTTTGGCCTTTACAAACCAATTCTCTCTGTCCTTTACATGATATCAAGTGGAATCATTTGCGAATGCGTATCTGTTTGATCGAACTCACCATCACTGGCCCATTTGGAGAATTCAGGCGTTATTCTGTTAGAAGGCATCCCACCACTACAACACGGAAACACAACAGTCAACATGAGTGGCGTCTCTGAGGCGCTTTCCATGCTGCAAACTGTATAATAGTGAAGCTAGTGTCCTGCTGGAGCGGATAAGCCTTCATACTTGAGCACAGCTCCTCGTAGTGCCTCTCTCTCCCTGGCCTCTCCTTGGTCCTCGCCAGCACCGGAGCAGGGGATGATATCGGCTTCAGTGTATTGGGCTTTGCCGTACTCCAAGGTGTCGTCTCCGTCCACATCAAGGTCAGCGTCGCTGTCTGCTGCGCTCTCCTTGATGCTACATGTAGCAAAGCCTGTTCCTGTGGAAATGGAACAATTTTCAGCGTTACTTTAATATACTGAAAAAAAGTATCATACATGGCTGCAGCTAAGAGCCACTTGTTAAGGTGCTATCAGTCGATCGCAGATGAACCGCCTGAGTTGGCCAAGTCTTGCGACAATGTGTGCTTACGCAAAGGAAGCTGCAGAGCACAACTCAGCTCTATGACTACCACACTTACCTACTGAGCAGTTAACATTGGTGGGTTGTCTTTAGCTGCCTATGCCACCTTAGCACATTGAGACAAAACAAAAAAGCGTCTCTGGTCTAGCTTTAACCTCCTACGACCCGAACTAAAGCATGGTATGCATTTTTAACTTCTCTTAGTTATTTGGGCTGATTGGGACCTGATGAGTGTAAAAACAAGGATTTATCTTTTTATTTTTTATAATGTAGTCTATGAGAAAAATGATGTACACATATGTAGACGCAGGGTCGTAGGAGGTTAAAGCTTTTTTATTAAAAGGGATACTGACCAAACGATAAAATAAAAAATGGAGAATACGCAAATATTGTATTGCATTATGCTTCTTTATTTTGAAAACATTTATTTGTAAACATTTTTAAAAAAAATACATTATCAATTCTATAGACTTATTTTGTTTAATATACAACTGAGAAAAAACAACAACAAAAAAAAAAAGCTTCATCCTTTATGCCAAAAAGCTTTATTCAAGCGCAGTTTGTTCTACAGGTGCTGGTCATAAAATTAGAATATCATGAAAAAGTAGATTGATTTCAGTAATTCCATTTAAAAAGTGAAACTTGTATATTATATTCATACATTACATACAAACTCATATATTTCAAATGTTTATTTCGTTTAATTTTGATGAT
>NC_051449.1:17224265-17232935 GCF_001649575.2 Kryptolebias marmoratus | reverse complement strand
ATTAAACGAAATAAACATTTGAAATATATGAGTTTGTATGTAATGTATGAATATAATATACAAGTTTCACTTTTTAAATGGAATTACTAAAATCAATCTACTTTTTCATGATATTCTAATTTTATGACCAGCACCTGTAGTTTCCCTTCGCCTGTAGCTCTGCCTTCACTAAAAAAATCCCTCAATGTACACAAAATGTTTCCGGGTGTGGCCAGATAAAAATAACTTTGCACAGAGGAGTCAAAATCCCACTTATACTGTCTACTAACTTTTTCCAGCCACTTCAAACTTGAAGATGTTTAACTTAGTTCCTCTCCAAACCAAATTAAAGATTTTTAGATAACAAGACGACAGATGAGAAAAAGGAGGAAGATGTGTTTAAAGCTGGGGTGAAGAGATGAAGACTGACACTTCACCTATCAATCTTTGAGAAGCAGGAGGAATGTGTGTGTGAATGGCACTTCTATAAACCGAGTGATGAACGCTCAGACAAACCCTTACCACTGCCTGACTGCTCCCTTCAGCTCCACTTAACCACTGAGTGTGGGTGTGTGTCTCCGTCTCTGTGTGTGTCCATCACTTACAGGTGTCTTTTCCATGTTTGTTTGAGACTGTCTGTCCCTCTGTCACTTAGACCCTGTCTCTCCAACCCTTTGAAGGTGTGTATCTGTGCATGCGTGAGTGCGAGCCTGTCTGCCTGTCACTTAAACTATGTCTGTCTACTGCACAAAGGTAGGTGTGTGTTTGTGTTCAAGAGTGTATATCACTAACAGCCTTAAGATTCAAGCTGAGTGTGTGTGTCTTGTGACTGAAGCTGTCTGTGTGTGTCAGCCACTGACAGGCCTGACAGCCATCTTATTTACACCTATTCCAATTTCTACAAGCTCTCAGGTGGACTAGTGTGCTGCGTATGAGTGTCTGTGGGAGACCAGACAGAGCTGACACCCCTCCTATTTAACCCACCTGTCCCTGGGTAGGAATCTTGATACTACACTCCCTATAACAGTTGCTATAAGGGAGCGACTGCATCTTACAGCACTTTGGTGTCTTTGTCAAAGTGCAAATCAGTTGTTTGAGCTTGTCTACAGTTTTTTTTTTTGTTTTGTTTATCTTTGTTTTGTTTATTCTAAACATCTGTTTTGGATTTTTAAGGCATGGCTAAAAAGCAGAGTTCTTTATTTTCTTTTGTATGTCAACCTACTGACACAAATTTGATTTTCCAGACGTTTTTCCATTGGTTCTCGAAAATGAAATCCTAAATTAAAAATCCCAGATTTTCATTAAATCAAGTATTGTGGTTTTGGTAATAACTTATAGATTGGATGTTGGATTTCTTTATCTATTAGAATGTACGATCAAATGTTCTGCACATTTGCACACAGTTAAAGAAAATCATTGGAAGTTTGGCTGCTTAAGGCTGGCCAAATAATTTCCCCTTCTGTTTGGACTAAACAATTGGCTTTATTTATAATTTACTTTGGGTCAGCTGTAATAAACATTACTGTGTATAGATAT
Organism: Kryptolebias marmoratus; assembly: GCF_001649575.2. NCBI lineage: Eukaryota > Metazoa > Chordata > Actinopteri > Cyprinodontiformes > Rivulidae > Kryptolebias > Kryptolebias marmoratus. The sequence continues at coordinate 17,231,420 of NC_051449.1, read as the reverse complement.
GTAACTGGATTACGGTTCTTCTATTCTTTCAATAAAAAAAATACTGACATGGGATTTATTACAAAGGGTATTCGTAGCTCTTATGCTCAATGTCTGGTATATTTTCCTGAATGGGAACCTCATTAGGAGACCAGGACGAGCACACAGCGACTAAAAATAATCCTCCAATTTAATGTGGACACAAAATTGGATGATTTTGCGAGTGCTTTTCCCGGTATATCAATTCATCTTTTCAAACTGAGCAGACTGCTGGAGATTTACAAATCTGAGTTGTGTGTGTTGATCACCCCAGTGTTAAGTAAACTCAATAAGAGGCATGGCAGCCTGAGCACTCTGCGCACTTGACCACCGATAATTAAGCTGGACGCTGTCAGGACCTGTGGGAAGAGATGGACTCATGGTAAAAAAACAACCTATGCCTCATTTAATATTTTGTGTGGTCTCCAATGATTTGAGAATTCACAAAGATTACTGTATTGAACCATAAAAGCCACATAAGAATTTCAAGAGCTGTGATTGTGACCCACAGCTATACTGTTGTATTTGTACTACTGCTGACAAACAATCTTATCAACTCCTCCAAAGCTCTTGTATCAACAAATTATTTGGTTGCACTACATGTCTACTGATCAGTAAAGAATGGATAAGATAATGGTAGAAGTGTTGTGGTTCAATCTCAGAATTTCAGTCTTCAAGCTAAATTGATGTAAATGAAGTGGACCTTTAGGTTGAGAATCACATTCACAATGAAAGAAAAATGAAAACATGCTAGTAAAATTTTAACTCCTTCCCTGTAAATTCACTGGACAGTTTTTGAAAACCATTTCCACTAATCTTGAGCTGTACCTTTTCTATGAGCCCTAAGCTCAGTGCACAAGTACATACAAGGCCTATTAAATACAGTATCTGAGTTTCAAACATCTGGCTATGATGCTGCTCCTCAATCTGTACCACCTACTCTTACTTGTAAGGTGGATGTCACCTGAGCTGCTTTGTGCGCACACGCACACTGCAGACGTCCGTGATGTGTTCACCGGGAGGGTTGGTGTGGCCTGTTTGCTCTGAATGTGTGTGATCCCCGTGCTTCTATCTGTTCCTCTAAGCAGTCTTGGCAGGCCAATCTAATCTGGCCAAGGAAAGGTCAGCCCCACTCTAACTGCCTTTCACTCACATTATGTAGCAACACCCCCCACCCTTATCTTTTTCTTTACCTTTCTCTTTATTCATCCTTTCCTCACCTTTGTTTTACCTCTTTTTTTTAAACTCTGTCATTTATTAACTTATTTTTTTTCTTGTTTTCATGTTTTATTAACAGTTGCTTTTGATTTCCCACGGTATCATTTTATTTTTCAATTACCCGTAACACTTTATTTTCTGTCTCTTCTGCATTTGGTCCTGTTTGATGAACAGCTTCCTTTTTCTCTGCCATGAAAAATAAATCAGTATACAAGTATACTCAGTCCAACATGGCAGTCCTGCTCTGTGTCATTATCACAACCATCTTCCTAATATCGCTGACTCTTTAACATGCTAACTACACGTTTCATCCTCAGAGTTACATGGTTCGTGACAGTAATGTAAGAGACCCTCAATTTACATACATGTCACCACAACATGCCTACAAGCACAGATCTGAACAGGCAGGCGGGACCAAAGGACTCATCAAGCCGACTGGCAGCTCGGCTCAACCGATCGGCTGACCTCGGCAGCATCTTGTTACCATAGCAATTATCTGGACCCCTTAAGAAGCCAAGAGGAGGCATGTCAAAGGTGATCACACTATCTCTCTGCCATTTACAGGTCACAGAGAGAGGGGGGAGCGACGAGGAAAGGGAAGCAGACACAAAGACATGAGACGGTCATCTTTGAAGTTCATGTACAAAGCAGAGATTTCGCCCGGCTCAATCCTTTTGGGCCATCTCAACCTGAAATAATCCCCCTCTTCTCCTCCTTGGGCTCTCTGGACGGCCTGAAATCAAATCCCAGAATCTGTCTGGCAGCCTTCCCTTTTCTCTTTCTATCCGTGTTTGTCGAAACTAACAAATCAGATTCACACTTTGCTTCCATTTCGCCAATTGAAATCTGGCAACAGTATCAACGTGTGCGATATTGTTGCCAATATTTTCTTGTTATTTTTTAATTATCAGGTATACGTTTTTGGATATAAACCCTTAAACCCAAACTCAGGCTTTCAATGAACCATCAAACAGACTTTTAAAAAATAATAATAGCAGGAAAAACTCAAAAAAACTCTTTTTCTTTCCTGGAAATTAGCATTTTAACTATGGGGCAAGACAGATTTTATTGTTCCAAATTAGATGTAGAATTCATGCAGTTTGGTTTTATTTTAACAGCTTTGACCATCATCAAAAACATTATTAAGAAAAATAAGTCAATATCAAAGTTAGCAAACATTAATTGGTCGATCGGCCAATCAATTAGTACTGTTTTAGTCATTTTCAAACAACGCCATTGGCCCCATCTGTTCTTGGTTTCATGAATGGCGTCTCGCACCAAAACTAATGGCGCAGAGCCAGTGTGTAGGAGGAGGCTGTTTTCATTTGATGTGTTTTGCACATCTTGATTTCTGTAACTTGTATGATGTAAAACAGGAGGAGCAGCAGGGCCGATTCTGTGAGCAGGTTCGTTTCCACAGGCGACTGAACATAAGGCAAGACGGTATAATCACCGCAGATATTACATACACTGCAAACACTCATTGGATAAGATGAAACTGGAATTAAATGTTGTTAGTAGGAAAGACAGGAAAATGTATTTTTTGAGATAAAAAACCTGGAGCTACATTTACATCAAACCTTGAACAGACTGTAGCAGATTAGATTATATATCATATAAATATAGGAATGTACTGTATACCAACCTGCAACAAGCACCAGGACTAAGTCAATAAATTACAAACAATCACTGTATTTTGCTTCCTTTTCCTTTTTCAAAATCTAGTAAATTATAAAGTCTATGGATATTAAACAGCTATTAGTATCGACCAAAATTAAACAAATAAACTGGCTTCATAAAGTGGCCAATGGCTGCCTTGGTTTCTGAAAGTCTGCACTGGGCATTAAAAAATCCTTGACAGTTGACAACTAATCAAAGTAGGTAATAAGAAACTAAAAGTTATTGGACAAATAAAATCAACCTACAGATCCCACTGTAGAATCAGTAAAGTTTATAAGACTGATTTATTTTCTAACATTTAGAACGCTTGTTTAAGTAAGAAAAAAAATATCCTGATTACCTAACACACTTATTACCATAACAATGATTTTTTTAAAATCTCTTTTCCTTTTCAATTTAGGTTTGTTGCAAAAATTTACAACAATTTCCTATTGTTTGGTCTCGAAAAAAGATGTGATCAGGAGGGTTCTGCACATTCAGATTTCAATAAAGTTGTGTTTCCTGTTATCTTATTTCCTATTACCTCTTATTCTGGACCCTTTTCAGACATTGACAGTGGCAGGACAAAATTACCCAGATCCATCATAAGAGAGAAACTTCCTTCAAATCCATCCCCTTCATAGTCTCCTTAAACTCTCCAATAATATGTGTCCAACTTATAAAGTAAAATCCGGTTGCTTTACAGCTCACAAAGAGCCTCGGACAGACAGTCCACTAGACAGATAAAGAAAGCTCTCCATCTGAGCTATATGGCTTCTTTTAACCAGACTAAGCCGGTGTGAGACACAGGGAAGTCTTCACTCAGACAGAGTTGAATCATAAACTGATCTTGTTCGATTTTCCCTCTCCCTCTCCTCTCTCAGTCTCCCTGCCTTTCTTCCCCACGCTCTCAAAGGGAGAGAAGGATGGTGGCACTTCACAGAGGAATAGGCCCGCTCTTCATCTTGCCAGCTGAGGAGACCCCCCTGCAACATCTCTATATCCGTTTAGCCGGCTGCAAGCTCTAGAGAATCTGCTGGATTCAGCTGTGCGTTAGAACCACTGAGGAGCTTTCAAGACAAAATCCACCTTCTGAGCCTTCTGCCAAGAGAGTGTGTGTGTGTGTGTGTGTGTTTCAAGTTGCTCTCCACAGGCCACCTCAGTTATCTGCGTCACATCACAAGGTTCCCTATTAGAGCCCGACAGAAGGGTCCAGGCTGTGTCTGCTCACTTTAACAATGTGAAAGAGAAACAGAGGGATGGGGAAGAGCGCCTGGGAGATGGATGAAGAGGGGGAGAAGCTGCCTCCCACCCCAGAAGCCTCACTTTGTCGTGGTTTAGTTGAGACTTTAGCATTGATCTGTCTTGTCTCCACTCCACGAGCAGAGGAGAAAGGGAGGCAGGTGAGGCTCAGCATGTGTGTTTAACAACGGATCGAACAGGAAGAGGGACACATGAAAGCAGGAGAAGGGCCAGCAGAGTCTGAAAAAGCCTTTGGAGATGACAAGCCTGTAACTCCATCTGTGCACAACTTAATGGCTTTCTTCCATCTGTCTTTCTATCCCCGTTTTAAACAACTGAGGCAATAGGCGATGGTGGAGCATAACAAAGTTTAAAACATGAAGCTCCAGGCACTTTATTGATTGAGTAAACAGACAGAAATTCATCTTTTGTTTAAAAACACAAGTTGGACCTAATAAACTCAGATGGGTGTTAGAACTTCAGAAGTGCAGGTTATAAAATAATTAACCCAAAAGTAAAGTTACTCATTTTAAGAACTAAAATAAAGCACATAACCTTTAAACTAATTCAATTGAACTTTTCTTACACAAAATTGACAGTAGAGACGCAGCAATTAGTTAATTGGTTTGTCAAAAGTGATTTTGTTTTAAATCCTGGTTAACATCAGTTTTTCATGCAAATATGGTCAATATTTTCAGGTTTAGGTTTGACAAATGGATATTCTGATCGTCTTCGCCATAAATGACAGGAAATTGAGTTTGGGACTTTGGAGCTGGCGGCCTGAATCTTAACAGAACTGAGTTTTGAAAAAACCTAAAGCCACAGGCTGTTACCTTCACGTCTCCAAGTCAAGGATTTAGACAGCTTCTACCTTATCAAAATAGTGCTTTCTGGGGAAGCCAAAATAGTTGAGCTAAAGCAAATAATGAACAAAAGTCTGACAAAAAGAAAATATTAAGAAATTGGGAGAATTTAGAGCAGATGCCAAAAAACACAGGGTCACAGAGAGCTAAGTGGTTGCTCACTAGGTGTGTTGTGTCACGGAGCTGTTGCTGTGCTCCCCAGTGACCAGCTCTCCTATCCAGTTCTATAATTGCATTTCTGGGCACACACACGCTCACACAAAGCAGTGACCAGCGGGTCAATTGCTCAGCTAAATGTGTTTTCCTTCCCTTTCGCGCAGAGGGCTGTGGAGGGTTGAGCTGAGCCGTGCTGGGCTGACCCCGGGCCAGCCCGAATTGCCAGCCGACCACTGGTACCATTACGTCTCCCCGGTCACATTCAGCTCTGGTCTCACAGAACTAACAGAGCTCACACTGGACAGGAGCGCAGTGAATGATGGATGAGTAGAGAAACAAAGAAGGAGACGGACAGAAGGGAGGAGAGAACAAACTGCTGTGACTGAAAGTGATGCTGGAGCTCTGAAAGGTCAGACGCTCATCCAACAAGCAGACGACTGGACATCTACACCATCTCACACACACACACACACACACACACACACACACACACACACACACACTCACACACTCACACACTCACACACACACTCACACACACCCAGTAGCACCGACAGCCCAGCTTCTTCAGAGAACGAACAACCTATCCTGAGTGAGTTCAAAATACATCCGGCACAGAACAGCATGAGGCCTCTGTGTGTGTTTACCTCTGAAGCCCCCCTCCAACAAAGCTGTAGCTCTGATCCTCTTCTGCCCCGCCCACTCGTACTCCTCAAAGCCCCGCCCATTCTCTCCATCCATGTCCACGGAGTCCTCGTCAGCTAAAGCACCTTCGCGCTGACACATAAAAACAGACAGAGAAAGACTTTAACCACAGACAAAACAACAAGTCCATCTATTGTTTTAAAGTCTGAATTATTCCTTTTTTTTTATTGATTCAAAAATACATGTTCCGTACACTCTTATATCTTAAAGCTATGGATTAGGGCAGACCAGATTCCCATAGAAAGCTTTACTTGCATCTTACCACAAGAGAACGATGGAGATTAATTAATTCTACCGGAACAGACACCTAAACTTTAATTACTTTTATTTGAATGGCACGAGTCGACCCAAAACAAAAAGATTTAAAGGATAACCAAATATTTAGTCAAACTCTACCAGATTAAACACATTCAGTTCATTATAATAACTCAGGCAGCACGCCAACATATATATTTACTTAAACATCTCTCAGGGTTTTAAAAGACATTAAAGTTCCACAAATAACAGAAGAAATGTGAATATAATGAACAGGAAACTATAACTTCTGAATGAAAGTCTCATGTCTAAAGCGTGCTAAGGAAGAGGAGGTATTAGTATGATGTGACCACAAAGTACCGCCATGGAAAGGAAGTTAGGAGGTGGAGCAACAGCTGCTATTTGTTTGTTTCTGCAACTACAGGAAGTAGAGAGATGAGTGGAAGAGAAGAGTAGATAGGCACTCCAATTTGCGGTAGGCAGGGTTCTGGGCCCCGATTGTACTACCTGGATCAGGCATTGTTCCACATGTCTACTCATCTCCTCCTCGCTCCCAGCCAATGGGGCACTGCACAGCGGACATACCTGGCCCCCCTCCTCAGGCTTCCTCCTCTTCATCTTCCCTATACGGGCTGGGCGAGCGCAAGTGGTAAAGATAGAAGCAAAAAAAGGGAGACACACGTTTAACCAGAATGCAAGTCACTGCTGTCCGACCTCACAGAGAACTTTTCCAAGGGACTCGAGGCGTGTTTATTCCGACCTCGCGGGGGTAATTCATAATAAATATATGGCGCGAGCTGCAAAACGATCTCTGCGTCTGCTCTCAGTTCTGCGCAGGCCGACTGAGCGGAATGAAAGGCGGTTAATGTGGCTAAACGTGCCGCCTTCTGGGACACGTTCAGAGAAAAAACAGCTGGAAAAGAAGACGATCCCAATCGTCTGCTCTCTCTTTGCAGCAGGCTCTTCCCCGCACTCCTTTTGTTTTATCCTCATCCCCTCACCTTCCCTCCTGTCACAGCTTCACCCCCCCCCCCCCCCC